>NW_018165197.1:381556-403613 GCF_001263595.1 Phalaenopsis equestris | reverse complement strand
ATATGTATATATATATATATATATACATATGTATCTATGTATCTATGTATATATCTTTGTATGTATATCTCTATGTATATATATTTATATATACTTAGATAGATAGATACATAGATGTGTGGGGATCTGATATCACTTGCTTCCTCTTCTTCTCAATTTGTTATCCCCCCTTCGCATCCCTTCTCTCTCTTTATATGTGAAGTATCTTAGGCTTCATGTTTCGGAAGTTCTCTCAGAAATTTTTTGTTTCGATTTTTGGCTAAAAAGTTTTGGTCCTCTCTGTGGAAAATGTGAAAGATCCATGTTCATTATGTTCTTGACCCCATGATTTTTCTAGGACCAACAGCTAGCCATGAGCGAGCCGCATGTAGTTTTTCTCCCAACTTAGTTTCTTACAATGATGACTTTAACATGGGTTCTTAGCTTCCATTTTGTCGAGAGTTGTGGTCAAGTTTTAATCTCTATAGGATCATTCATGCCAAAGTTCTTCCTAATTCGATCATTGTTGTCATGACTTATGTACTTTTTTGTCAAAAAATGAGAATCTCATGGTCGATCCATCTCTTCAACCACTTTTTTTCCTTTGGGATCGATCACGATGGCTACATTCAATTTGTTGCATGTCCCATAATTCAAATATTGGGCCTTGAGAATAAGGTAGGAGACTTGAAAACATCGTTTTGGTTGCCTCATTTGCGAGCAGTTGGGGAGTCCATACTTCACCGTCAGAGTGCGAAGTAAGGAAGGTAAGGACCTTACCTGGGAATCTTTGGGATTATAGGTTTTTGATAGAGTGGTTAACGCTCTTCTTTATTTCAACACTTCAACCAAAAAGTGATCGAGCATATGAATCATTTAGATGGTACTATGCCATGATCTATGATTTGTAGAGGTCAACCAACATTAGGGAGGCTGCCCGAGAGAAGGCTACTGAAGAGAGAGTACCATTAAATAAGCATAGGGGAAAAGGTGGCCCTCCCTGACTTGGCAGAGCTAGGGGTCAATCTGACTCGATCAAGTCAGCTGAAAGATATGTTGAAGGTTGGTGTCACTTATTTTTATGCATGTTTGCGTGAAATACATTTTAGTTCTTGTATAATTTTCATGATTTTTCTGAGGGAATCAAGGAAGAAAATCCTCGAGAGTCCAATATTCTTGACTGTGGGGCTTCTTCAAGAGGGATATATAGGAGTCAGAAGGTATGCTCCTGTTTGACACAATATAATTTATAACAATTTGAATTATTCACTCAATATAATTTCATTGCAAGGGGAAAGATAATTTCTAAAATTTGAACTTTTATTCATAAAACTTAGTTTAGTGATATTAAAATTTTCTTTGAGTTTAGAGATAAGTGTAGTAGATATAATTCACTTAGTTTAAAAACATAAAATTTGACCTGCATTCCTAGTTAAGTTTTCTGCAGTTTAGCTAGAGTTTCCTTGAGTTAATATAACAAGAATTCTAAACTTCCCTGTGTGATATGTATACTTGTGTTAACATCCTAATGAATACTTGAAATCGATGAATGATACCTTAAATCGCTAGGAGTGACAGCTATAAAGATTTAAGGATATATTAACTATTTTGAAGTATATTATTATTGTGGTTGTTACAACAACACGTGATTCAATTGCTAAAATTTTAGTTATAAAAATGCAATGGGAAAACTTATTAAGGACTTAAGTAAAAAGGATGAAACTAAAGTTAGATGTTTAGTAGAATATTGTAAGGAAAAGATTCTACTATTTATAGTAGGAAAAATTGAATTTAGAAAATTTAAGGATTGCTAGAATAATACTTTTTAAAAAATTTTAACGCTTTTAAAAATTCTTTTTCTAATACTAAATTTTAGGTCAAGGTTAGAACATAAGTTTTTAACGTTAGAAAAGTGATAATGAAATTCAAAACCATTAAAGATTTCTCTAAATATAGTAATCCTCATATAAAAGAGTAAGAATTAAATAGATCCTGAAAGAAAAGAAAAAATAAAAGAAAAAGAAAAGTAAAATGAAAATATGTGGGGAGAAGCATGGGTATTAGAACCTAACTAAAAATTGATTTCACTTGAATCTTTCTAAGAAAGAAAGCTTAGGATCAATCCTAAGCCTAATTTCAGAAAATATTAGTAAAATTATTTTTTTTAGAAGTCATAAATTCTAAAATTAATATTTATCTAAGAATCCAAAGTTTAGAAAAATTTCAATTATTTTTTAATTAAGTAGAAAATCAGGATTCCTAAGTTTAATACTAAATAATCTGATACCTTTGATATCATCTAGTTTACTGGAATTTCTTTTAAGTTGGACTACAACATTTTTAAAACAAAATTTTAAGAAATCTTAAAGAAACCAACTAACACGAATCAACATATTTTTAAAATTTGTAGTATTATTTGAGAACAAGTAACATTTAAGTTTGGGGGAATTAACAAGCCTAAAAGTGTGCTACTCTTTTATATATATTTTAAGCTCATTTTTAATGATATTGCACTTTAAAGGAATATATTTTGCATGTTTTGGTTTCAGGGGTTTCAGGTACAAGAAATGTTCAGGTACAAGAAATGGAGTTTTGGAGAAAATGAAGCAAAAATGGTGCAATTTAGAGTCAAATCGAGCAAGGAAAAAAATTTTGATCTGACGCATTTTCATATGTCTTTCATTGCTTAATCTTTTTTATATTTATCACATATTTTGAATGAAATTACACTTTAAAGAAAAGTTATCTTTAATTTATCTCGTTGGTATAACACTTGGAGCATATTGGAGCTACAGCGAAGCGAAAAGAGCGAACCGAGAGTGCTGCCAGCAAGGTGAAAAAGTAGGCACTAGAAATCGGCCAAGGAGCCAGAAACTGGCACTTAGACACTAGTTCTGGAGCAATGGGGCCACATTCTTGTGCTTAGGCCCCATAAACGACCCAAAGTCGGTTTGGGTTGGTATGAACGATTCCAATATATTCTAGATGGTTCCGGGCAGCTATGCATTCCCCATGGAGTTATTAAATGAATCTAGACACTTGGAAAGGTTCTTGGAGTGAAGAGGTGTGTGTCTTGGAGTGAAAATGTGCGTCTCTTGGAGTGAAGATGTGTGTCACTTCGAATGAGGAGGTGCTTGGTTTTCCGTTAAAAAGGGGGATTGGTGTCTCTTTCAAGGGGATGTAGAGGAATTAGGAGGCTTGGAGTGAGAGTTTTGCGTGCCTCTTTAAAGAGGGGTGTATGAGTGAGTGAGTGAGTGAGTGAGAGAGAGAGAGAAAGGAGATGTAGATTTCTACCTTTTCTAGAGATAATAGTGAGGGATTTTGAGAGATCCGTGTAACGAATTGTATAAGCGGTGCATCGACAAACATGAGACATTATTGAAGGGATCTTCATCTTTTTTTTTTTGAGGGAAAAAATAAGTATTATGTTCTTCATATTTTTATAATTGTTGCAAATACTCTCCAGTGGATTTTCTTTGATTTAATGAAGATTTCTATTTTGCTTTATCCATGCTTCATGAGTTGTTTTCGTTACTCATTTCTTTTGATATGAAGTAGTGGCACGAGTAAGAAAATTTATTTTAAGGTTGAATAATTTGTATTTTTATATGATGAGTAATAACTCCTTTTCTTCATTGACATAACTTAAGTGACAATAAGTTATGTTAAAATCTGATGTAAGTAAAACTAAGATTTGGGAGAGTGGTGATCTTGAAACTTGAGTACACTCACATTGTCCGGTTGGGTATGATGAAGTATTTTAGGCGACAATGCCACTTTTAAGGAAATATAATTAATGATTTGTTTCTATTAGGAGCTTTTAGGTGACAGCTAGTTATGTAAAACTAATAAAATACTAAGCATACCAATACAATTGGAAGAGGGTAGATAGATGATACACCTAAAATATATAGTATTTTTAGACGTATTTTCATACCTATTTTTGAGATATTGCGCTTTAATGAAAGGTATTTGTGTGTTTTTCTTTCAGGTATAAGTAAAAAGGTTAAAAATGCTAAAAGGAGTGAAAAAAATATCTATTTTGGAGCAAAGAGGTGAAAATTATGCTAAAGTGTTTTGGCACCTAAGCGCCAAATCCGGCGCTTAAGCACCAATTAAACAGAGATGGCTGCACATAAGCACCAGAGGCCCCGCGCTTAAGTGCAGAGGTAGTTATTTGGCAGTTTTCTTCATTTGGCCAAATTTTGAAGAGGTATTTGAGGAATCTATTGGCTAAAAAGGGTGGTTACGACCACTAGAAATGAAAATATAATTAAAAGACTTGTGAAAGAAGGCATCCATTGGAGAATACATCAAATTTGGACACATTTTGAAGAGTTATCAAGGCACCTCTTGGAGATTTATTAAAGAAGGGAGTTTTTACACTTGAAGATGGGTGCTTGAAAAGGGAGAGAGTGCTGGAGTCCTAAGAAGAAGATCATGGAGAATCTTGTGGAAAGGTTCAGGCACCACAAAATTTACTTTTTCCTTTTGTTTTTAGTTTTGTTTTGAGAGTTAAGAGTGTTGTAAAAGAAAAGAGATTCAAATGAACTTCAAGTGTTTGGTGGAGGATTTGAGATAACTTTTTATCTTTTGTTTTAAACTACTTTTGGTTTTAATCGAGACTTCTTGTTGGTTTGACAATAATTTCTACTTTTAAACTAAAGTGTGTTTTTATTTTCTCCATGGATAATGAGTAGTTTTCGTTATCTTTTTCCTTAAAATGATAAGTAATTAGAGTTTGGATGGAAGTTTTAGAGAGTATTGATATTTAATGTTGGAAGAAGTTGTGATGATTTAAATTCATGAACTTCATTTACTTCTTGATTTGGCCTATCCAGATCACAATAAAGTTTAAACCCTAAACCATATGTTAAACTCTAAAACATAATTGTCTCGTCAACAAATTTATTGAACTATTGATGCAATTTCACATTCTTCCTGGTTTATGAATTTCTAAGGAAACAAACTGAAAAATAAAATGAATTTCTATCTGATTGGAAAAAATATTTTTATTAAAATTAAAAGATTAAAGTTTAAGAAATCCTTGGTGTACCGAATCTTCAAAAAAAGCAGAAGAGAGCACCAACAACAGAAAAATAAAAACATAAAGAAGAAAGAGATTAATTAAATTGAGTTAACAATGAGTAAATCAGGAAAATAGAAATAAACTCTAAGGGGTGAAAAAATAATAAAATTGAGCTCAAAATTTACGTGATAGAGAATATTAAAATTCAATCCAAAATTTTTTATATTAGAACTAAGTAAATTTAAACAAATAAACATAAGGATAAGATTTAAACAAGTAGAAACAGTCTAACTTATTACAACACTTGTTTTCATTTTGCAAAGAACAAGATGTACCTAGAGAAATGCAGATTTTTCCAATATTATTAATTAAATTAACAGGAGCATTAATAAAAAAGATTAGAGTTCCACCACACCTATTTTTTTGCAACCAGCGTGGTGATTACCCTTCTGACTAAAACATGAAAACGGTTTTTCCTCATCTATTTAATAATCATTTAGGAATAAATACTTTAAATTCTCCTGAAAATTCTAAACTTACTGAGCTTCGTTCCTTTGCAAGTTTGTTATTTAAACCATCATTTTCTGAGAATCCTTTACAATTCTAGAAACAAGACAAACCTCTGGCTATAATTGAACTAATTAGCCCAACATTCATTATAAGAGTTGGGCCAATGAAGTATACTTCTGAAGAAAAATAAAATTCCAAATTCAAATACAATAATTATTACATCTTAAATTAATCAAACCAAGCAATAGTCCCTATAGTAGCCCAGTCTTCTTAGTAAGAAATCATGCTGAACAAATTAGAGGAAAAGCAAGATTAGTAATTAATTATAATAAACTTAATGACAACACTAAATTTGATGGCTACTTCTTACCAAACAAAGAATTATTAATTAAACATATTAAAATAGCTAAATGGTTCTCTAAATTAGACTGTACATCTAGATTTTCGCAGATAATGATGCATCCAAACAGTAGAGAATTTACTGCATTTAGTACACCGAAAGAACATTATCAATGGAATGTAATGCTTTTTGAATTAAAAAATGCCTCGCAAATATTCCAAAGACGGGTGGATACAATTTTCTAAGAATTATCACATTTCTATCTCATAGATGTGGATGATATATTGATATTTAGTCCAACTATTACAGAACATTTGAAACACTTGATCTTATTTTTTAGAAAGCTCAAAAACATGAAATAGCTTTAAGTAAGAAAAAGGTCGTCTTCCTAACAAATAATACAGAATTGCTAATATTTATAATAGAAAAGAGATCCATCAAGTTACAAGAACATATCTTAACAAAAATAAACCATTTTAAATAAATAAATAACCAGAAAGATTTGCAGCAGTTTCTAGAATGTATTAATTGTAAAGAAGCGTTTGTTAAAAATCTCACAGAATTAAGAGTCTCTCTATAAAAGAAGGTGAAAAATAATATATCTTGGTATTGGGGTGATAAAGACGAAAAATTCTTATATCACATCAAAGAAGTATGTCAAAATCTTCCAAAATTACATTTACCTATACCTGGAGATTACTTAACTATAAAAACATATAGCTCTTAATTAGCATGGGAAGCAATTTTAAAAGGCAGACTTAACAATACTGAACTCATGTGTAGATTTAGTTCAGGAACATACATCCCCACTGAACATAATTATCATATTAATGAAAAGGAATTATTAGCATTAAAGAAAGCAACAAAAAAAATTTAAAATATTCCTAAATGAAACATTTTTAATTACAACAGATAATAAAACTACAATTTCATTTATTAAAGGAAAAATTGTTGACTTTTTACTAAATAAAATATTGATTAGATGGCAAAGTTTGCTTTCTACTTTACTTTTGATGTAGAATACATTTAAGGGAATAAAAATTCTTTAGCTAATATATTAACAAGAGAATTATGCAAGAAATAAATATGGATATTGAAAGTATGGAAACATATGAAAGAACCAGTGAGACTGAAGAAAAGTTTAATACGAACTTAAATAATTATTTAGAGATTGTTATTTTACAAATTTGGAAATTGGAATGTAAAATTGCTCTTGCCAGCAACATTATAAAAGAATTAAGAAAAATAAAGAATTATTTGATGGGAGAAATACCAGAAGGAGATCTACCTTCAATCTCATAATTAAGAAAAATAAGAGATGATGCAAATCTCTGAGATACAAAGGAAGAATCCAAAGAAAAAAAGTCTTCATTAAAAATTGAATTACAATAATCTACTACAAAAGGAGAACCATCTTCAGAAAATATGCTTACTTATGCCAAGATATTACAGGATACTTCTACTAAGAAAATAATTGATATTGCTGAAGAATGGCAGCAACTATCACTTTTTGAAGATAGAATTAACTTGTAAATCTATTTCCATACAACAGGAAAATACCAGATTTTTTATATTTATGGAAATACTGATCCAAAACTCAACTTGGAATTATATAAATGCGGATTAATTAGAATTATATATTTAGAAGATGAAAGTCTTCTCAAAGTGAAAGTCTTCTCAAAGAATTATCTTCTCAAAGAATTACTAAACCTATATTTGATGTTTTCGGTACTTTCCATCAAGTAGTTAAGCATTGGAATTTATTTATTGAACTTCATCAAGCTTATCCCAAATTAAGAGGAGGAGTTGTTTCTCTTATACAACTCATAATCAGTAGTGAACTTTACACTCCTAAATATAAACCTTCAGAATTATTCCAGAGATCAACTGGTGAAGATTTAGATTAGATATGGATCAAAATAGAGAAAATAAATGCAATGAATTTTTGGGTATACCATTGCTCAAAGCAATTATATATGTACAACCATTATAAACAACCTACAAAGAAGATGCATGAAATAATTTATAAAAAAATGGATTTCTCCCATTAGTACAATGTAGTTAAAAGTAAAGAAGTGAAAGAAATATTTTTTCAAAAATTACAGAAAGAAAAAATACACAAATGTACAAATTGTTAGAAGAAGGACACTCTGCAGAGAATACGTGACAAACTCGAAGCAAGGAATAATGAAATACAAAAGTAACTTAGAACCTATCTTTATTTTTTCTGATATGGATAGTGATGAAAAAATATATCAATTATTAGACACGGAAGCTATATTACTACATATAAGTTACTCATGCAACGAGATAGATGAATATTTATACTTTGACTAATGGAAGATAACTTTGACTCCAATATAATTAATGATAATTTTATTGAATACAAAAGACATACTACATTATCTCAAGAAGAATACAATAAAATATGAAAGAAAAAATTATTAAGAATAAAAGATTTCTTCGAAATGCCAATTTTCTTATGGAAAAGAAGTATTTATTATAGTATTTTACAAGGTGAACATCCTATTAATATATTAAACCCAGAAGGAAGAGCACAAATACCTCTATATAACCAACAAATCAAAAGACATGACTTACAAAAAGCAAAATAACCCCAAAAAATATAAACATATCTTCTTTAGAGGAATTCAAATTTTAATTAAGGCATACTTTCATAAAGGGATTGATAGTCCTATAACTTTATGGATATACCATGACTTAATTATACATTCTAAAAAAGACGCCTTACTAGGAGTTATACAAGGAAACTTATCCTATCAAACCCTAATGCTCAACTTACACCCAAACTATGTTGTTAATATCAATGATTGACATCAAGATAGATCACTAACTCTAAAACACCAATTAAACAGAGTATAATTAAGAGAAGGAAGTGTTGTCCATGACATATCTTATCAAATCACAAATGTCTACAGTAATCAACATAATATTGTAGCTTTCAAGCCACATATAGACCCAATCCACTTGGATCCCCTCTTCTCCCATATATGACAGACAATTCAGCCTGAAGAAATTAATGAGTTAGAAATTACAACACCTTTATCAAACCTTCTTCTAGATTTTGAAGAAGGTTTTACGAGCCAGAGATATCCAAAACTAACCTACTTAGAAGATAATAATATATTATCCATTCAACCAAGGCATTCTCTATACACAAGTAATCAACATAATATTGTAGCTTTCAACCAAGGCATACTATCAACCTATGCATAAAAGAATGCAACAATAATCCATTACTTGTAACTAGCTATTATATCTGTCTAGAATGAAGATGTAATATCTTACTAGACACGGGATCTCATAAATCTCATATAGATAAAAATTTAATACCACAAAATTTACAAAAACTAAAAGCCACTCCATGTATCTATCATGATTATTTAGGACAAAAACACCTATGTTCTCATGAAGCTAACATACTTTTTGGATTTTGAGATTTAAATAGTCATCGCATTGATTTTCAGCTTTTATTCTTAATAGATGATAAGAATTCAAATTGTACATTAGTACGCATGGACTTCCTCAAATAGCATACTATAACATTTACACACTAACACATAAACATAGATAACTATACATTACGCGCAATACGATTTCAAAGCCACATTACCATAGAACTATATATCCCTACCTACGAACTTATTCTTATACATGCTTTCTGCGATACAGGTAGTGATATAACTATATGCAAAAAATTAATAATTTTGACACAAATACTAACCAGCTCTAAACAATTATTGCTTGAAATATTAAATGGTCTCTGAATAATAAATCAATTTTGGAACAATGAATTCTTCTTCATTCAATCTACTTTACTAAAAATACAAAAAGTGTGGCGCCTATCAAACGACAAGGGTCCCTACTTAATCTTAGGCAATAATTTCTTTAAAATATTCTCTTCATTTACATAAACTAGAAATGAAATCATATTGTTCACACCCAATGGTAATCAGCTCCACTATCCTATAATTAAAACACCACACCTATTTTTAACAGCCAGTGTGGTAATTACCCCCTTGACCGAAACATGAAAATAGCTTTTCCTCATCTATTTAATAATAATTTAGAAATAAATACTATAACCACTCCTGAAAATTTTGAACGTACTGAGTTTCGTTCCTTTGCAAGTTTGTTATTTAAACCATCATTTTCTGAGAATCCTTTACGATTATGGAAACAATACGAACCTTTAGCTATAATTGAACCAATTAACCCTAAACTTATTATAAGAGTTTGTTGTAGAAGGCAGTCCTATAAGATGATTATTGGATGAGGAAGGACTATCAACCGATGGGCAATTAACGGGAGTAGCCATGAATTGATGTTCAGTTAAAACATTAATTAAATCTTTTATCTTATTTACAGAAGGAGATGGTTCATCTATTGTAATAATTTTGTTTATATGTATAGCTCCTTGAATATTTCCTTGAGAGTTATATTTATTATGATTTGTCCATCCTAAAGTATCTAGATTAGAACGGAATTTTTCTAAATTACAACATTCAGAAAGAATAGCTGCAGTAGCTATGTTGCTGTTAAGAATCTGTTGATTTTGAATTATTCTTAGAACTAATTCATGAATATTAGAAGTACTTTCTGTGTTTGCCAACTTCTTATATCTAGATTTGATTAAACTTTTGAAAAGTTTGATTTTTTCTAACTGGTTTTAGTTTAATTACATTTACAAACCAGTTCAATAGATGTTATTTTTGAGTATAGTCCTAATTCAACTTGCTATTTGAAAAACATGTTTCTCTAATCTGAACTTGAACCATCTTCAAAACCAAAACTTGACTAACATAACATGTTTAACACAAACATGAAAGCAAATCATGTAAAATTTGGGTCAATATTGGTTAAAATCTAGTGGATTTTAGGCCGGTTAAAATCTTACCTAGCCTTATTTATTACACATGTTGAGATTTTTGACATTAACATAATTTGAATTAATAGGGCTACCATGCACTAAATTTTGGAACCACCATTTATTTTTGTATTTTATGGCTTCAAAATTTTCAGATCTAAATTCTTCTTTTTAATCTATTATAATCTAGTCATAATTTGGGAAAGGTGGAGATGGAGATCTGGCATTTCTTGAGTGATTCTTGCCTTTTCAAGATTGTTCGGGATTAGGTTTATGAGATTCTGAATCGATTCGTTTATTGTTGGTGAGAGGTGTTTTCTTTGTATAGGCACTACTAGATTTTCTCAATTTGGTCTTCGTTTATGGCTTCCCCCTTCGTGTTTCTGCTCCACCTTATAAGGATGTGGTTACTTCTAGTAACCATCCTTCGAGCGATGTGCTATTTCCTTCATCTTTTAGGGATTACTTGGCTGACAGTAATTCTTGCAGTTTGTTAAAGAAAGATTCTAAGAAGAATGATGAATCGGTGTTGCTTCTTCTTGAGAAAGTTACTAGGATTCTTATGTAACCGCTGAAATTTATTTTAATTGGTAAATTCACCTTTGCTCATCCCAAATTGGAGGTTATAAGTAAGTTTTTTTTTCATAATTAGGATTATATCGTCAATGGAAAGTGGGGCTTATTGAAGGTAAGAATCTCATGATTAATTTGCAAAAAGAGGAGGATTACACTTCCATCTTTTCTAAGATGGTTCTTATAATGGAGAAATGTCACATGAAGCTCATTAAATGGACCCCTAAATTCAATCCTTTGGAAGAGCCTCCCATTGTGCCTATTTGGATCAGGTTTCCTGGTATAAAGCTTCACTTATTCAATCAAAAGGTCTTATTCACTCTGGGTTCTATATATGGTAAACCATTGAAACTTGATACTAGTATGCTGCACTGCACTAGGCCGTCTTTAGCTTGATTTCTAGTTGAAAGAGATGTTACTACTGGATTTCATGATTTGGTCTGTATTTGGAGTGAAATTGATGGTTGTTGGCAACCTGTTGAAATGGATTTCATGCCTAGTTAATGTTCTCATTGTAAAATGTTTGGCGATTTGCATAATCATTTCTTTCATGCTCATCCTTAAGAGCTATAAAGGTTAAAAAGTCTCAATGGTTGCATACAAGAATTCAAAGAAAATCTCTCACACTCATGATTTTTCTAATGAAGTTAAGGAAAAGCAGGATCCTAATTATGTTATTTCGAGCAACAATACTGGTTTTGCTAAAGGTATGGTGTTAGTTATGGAGACTAATAAGATTCTTAATGATAAGGATAATGTAGATTTGAATCAAATTGTTGAAGAAAGAATTTTGGTTAACAATGGAGTTCCTCTGAATGTAAATCTTATAGTGGTGACATCTAATATCATCATTATGAACAATCAAATTGATTTTTCAAAGGCCCCGATTGTGGATGATAGTCTAGTTTTGACTAGATTAGAGTTGGAAGAAGATTGGATGGTTCAAAGTTCTTCAAGAAAGCACAAGCTTAAGGGAAGTAGATAACTTAGTTATGTTAATCCAGAAGCTCTTATTAGTCATATGAATGGTAAAGAGTTGGATCTAAATGGAGGGGACTCTTCTACTAGGCTTATAAGAGGAATGTCGGTTAATGATGAAGAATAACACAAATATATGGAATATTAGATGAATAGCTAAGTCTATGCCTCTAATAGGTTGAAAATTTTGATTAGTACTTATAAATTAAGTTTTCTTGGCATTTTGAAGTCGTTGGTTGATGCTGGGAACAATGATAGGTATGTGAGAAAGATTGGTTTCTTCAATTATTTTGCTAATATCAACAATAAGATTTAGTTTTTATGGAAAGATTGTGTGAAGGTTAATATTCTTATCAATGATAAGCAAATGTTGCATGTTAATGTTCATATTTATGATGATTCCTTCCTTATTTCTATTATCTATGTGGGATGCTCTAAGCAGGCTAGGAATGAGCTGTGGACATTAATCAAATCCATTGATGCTACAAATGATCCTTGGCTCATGGGGGAGATTTTAATCTTATAACTTCTGCTACTGAAAAGAAAGGTACTGATGTGCCTAACCTTGGCCTTATAACTGATTTAAATGATACTTTTATGGAGGTTGGTTTATTTAACTTAAGCTTCAATGGTAATCCTTTTACTTGGAATAGAGGACAGGTCTTTGAAAGACTGGACATATACGTGGCTAATGCTAATTGGATAAATAACTTCCTGTTTCATAAAGTTATTCATTTCGCTATTTCTACTTTGGACCATGCTCCTATCATTTTACAAATAAGAGATAGTCTCAATGCTCCAAATTATAGTTTTTATTTTTATAATAAGTGGCTTCTTCATGATAAGTTTCAACATCTTCTTTAGGATATATGGAAAGCTGGTGGGGGTAGAACGAATGGTGTTCAATTGTGGATGTTTCAAAAGAATTTAGCTAAATTGCTTAAAACCTAGAATTGGAAGGTTTTTGGGAGCCTTCACAAGGTTATTGAGGATCTTGAAAAAAAAGTGAAATGCCTTGAGGCTGGTTATTCTAATAATACTATTGGTTGGGATGATTTATTTCATGACCAATAGAATTTAAAAAATGCAAATAACATAGTAGAGAGTTTCTATGCTCAAAAAGCGGTTAAATCTCACTTTTTAGATGGTGATTATAATACTGCCTATTATCATGTGTGTATTCTTAATCAAAGGAATATCAATTTGATTACTAAGATTCGTAAGAATGATGGTAGCATTATTATTGACAACAAGGACATTATTGATGATGGGATCAATTACTTTTATAATATTTTTACTAGTGATGGTTGCATGTTACTAAAGATTAACTCTAATCTTTATAATGTTTCTTCAAGCATTAACAATGGTCTTCTTACTTTTGTGCCCAATAAGGAGGAAATTAAAAATATCTTGTTTAGTATGGAAGAGGGTAAGGCTGCTAGTCCTGATGATTTCAATGCTGAATTTTATAGAAATGGTTGGAATGTTATTAATTTTTAACTAATTGAGACTATTCAAGACTTCTTCAAAGGCATTTATTTACCTTAGTAATTTAAATCTTCTAATATTGTCTTGATTCCTAAGGTGAATAATACTACTACTTATGATGCTTTCAGACATATTAACATTAATTTTGTTGTCTCTAAGGTTATTTCAAAAATTTGGGTTAAGGGGCTGTAGCCTTTACTTAATGACATAATTTGTCATAACCAGACTACTTTCATTAGAGATAGAAATATTTTTGATAATGCTCTTACTGTTCAAGAGCTCCTTATGGACCTTGACAAGAAAGGTAGAGGGAGTAATGTGATATTCAAAGTGGATATTTGGAAAGCTTTTGATTCTATTTGTTGGGAATTTATTGTTGATATTCTCAAGGCTATTGGTTTCAATAATGAATTCTGCTCACTCATTCATAGAATTTTTAATAACAATTTTTACTCTTTACTCATTAATGGCAATAAGTGTGGTTTCCTCTAAGCTTGTAAGGGAATCAAGCAAGGCAATCCTCTTTCTTCTTATCTCTTTATACTTGCTTTTGATTATTTGTCTAGGAGTTTAAATGGGATTATGCTAGTTACCCGAGTATGAATTATGCTCACAAGGGTATGATTAGTATATCCAACTTATGCTTTGAGGATGATTTGATTATCTTTACTAATGCAAACAAAAGTTCCATTCTAAGATTATGAAAGCACATTCAGATTTTTTCAGAATACTTCTGGTTTGGAATTTAACACTTCCAAATGTTTTTTCTATTGCTCCAATTATATTTCTGTTGTTAAGAGAAATAACATTATGGATACTACAAGTTGTAAGAAGGGCCCTTTTCCTTTGACTTATCTGGGTTTTAATTTGAATGAAGGATTGAGGTGCTCTTTTCTTCAGTTTGTATGACAAAATTCATAAAAGAAAGTTAAGCTGGGAGAACAAGTTCCTTTCGTTCGGATGTAGAATTGCTCTTTTAAAGAGTATCATTACTTCTCTACCTCTTGATGCTTTAAAAGTGATGAATATGTCTGTGGGTTTTACTAAAAGGTTGGAAAAACTTTTTAATAAATTTCTTTGGGAAGGTAAGGTTAAGGCCAATATTCATTGAAAATGTTGGGACAAGCTTTGTATGCCCCTGGACAAGGGTGGTTTTGGTTTTAGAAGCTTGGCTGACTCTATTAAAATCAACTATATCAAATTATGGTACGTATTTCATTTAAATAATTCTTTGTGGGCTTCATTGTTGTTTGCTAAGTATTGTAAGGGGCAACATCCTTTATCTATTTCTCATTGCAAATCTGACTCCTTTATTTGAAGAGAAAGGTAGAAGGTGGCTAAACAGACTGAGGATTTAATCTTTTTGGGATCGGTAAGGGAAATGTTTCTTTTTGGCATGATGATTGACATGGTCAAGGTGCTTTGATGGACTTCTATGGAGGTCCTCATGATATTAATCTTAAAGTTTATGATCTTTGGTATGATAATCGCTGGAATGACGAGGATTTGGTTCAGTTGTTTCACCCAACTGATGTTAAATTCATTCTTATCTTTCTATTAAATTTGATCAGGCTGATTTGCCTAGCATTAAAGGTAACATTGGTGATTCTTGTTCTAAAATGTTTGTGAAATCCTTTAAAAGATTTCAGGAGATGGATCTTAAGTGGAACGGGAATGCTTGGGTGAAGCCTTCCATCTCTTTCTTTGTGTCGCGTATTTTTCATAACTCTATTCTTACTGATGATATCCTGAAATTGAAAGGATCGAGACTTCCTTAATGTTGTGTTATGTGCAATTCTAATGAAGGGAGTGTTATGCATTTATTTGGAGATTGTAGTTTTACTTCTGAGATTTGGGCTTAGGTTACTTCTAAACTTGATGTTAGCAAGAAGTTGATTTGTTATGCTAATATTTTGGACATATATAAGGATTGGAAATGTCTGGAGCCTCCTTTTCTTACTAATGTGTCTTCAATTATAATGTGGTTTATTTTGATTATGATAAGCAAATCTAAATTTAACAATGAGGTGCCTAATATTGCTAATACTGTTGGTATGATTCTCAATTACTTAAGGAAGAGTCTTACTTTTATTCTTTCCAAAGGTACATTTTCTTGTAGGCTGCTTGTTGTTTTTCAATCGTTGAAGGTTCCTTTTGTGCTGAAGGATAAGTGCTTCCTCAGAGTTCATTGGTCTTGCCCTATTGCGCCTTTTTCAAAATTAATATAATGGAAGCTGGAATTTCAAATCTGGGCAAAGACTCCATGAGGGTTATTGTTTATTGGTTTATGGTGGCATCTTGTCTTATTTTCATTTGGTTGTTGAGGCAGATGCAACTATTTTTGGTCTTCTGGTTGCTAAAAAGTTTGGCTGGACTCATATTATTGTTGAAACTGATTCTCTTATTCTTTGGAAAGTTCGCAGGTTTAATGTTAGACAACATTGGAGTATTAGTCGTCATATTAAGCAGATTATCCATTTAACTAAAAACTTGGTTATTCAATAATCACATATTAAGTGTGAAGGTAATATGACTTCTAGTTGGGCGGTTAAAGCTAGTGTTCGTTTGAATTTTGCTGTTGTTTCTTCTGTAGTGCCTCATGCTCTTTCTCAATTGGTTGTTTCGGATCATATTTCTGGTTGTTGGTGCTTTTGTGTGTTTTTTCTTTTTTTGTTTTTTGGTATGGGTTGGGGTGTGAGTTGTATTTTCTTTTTTTGAGGTGGAGGAACCTTATGTTTTGTTTTTCATGAGTGAGTTGTTTGGGGTGTTAGTAGGTTCCTCGCCTCATTTTTGTATTGTTTTTTCTTGTAGGAATAAAATGTGAGACGGGCTGTTTTATAAGATAAAATAATCTAGCCATAATTTAGTTGAACGCACTCCTTTCTCAACCGTGATAATTGATTCTTTGCCCATGTGAAAAAAAAAAAAAAAAGAAACCGGTGTTCTTGCCGGCACAAGAACCGCTTCTCCCACTCACCTTGTGCAGCACGATAGCACACGCAGCGGCTCTTACGTTCTCACACGCGGAGCTAAGAGGTCAGTGAACACGTGCAAGCGCCCCCACCTTGCTCCCGGCTCATCCTAGCCTGACACCACCCACATGCCGGCGGCCCGCCTGTGCCAAGAGCGGTGGCCTCATCACAGCCGCCAGGCCTAAGCACCATCATCAACGTCGGGACCATTACAGCAATCCAAACGCTTCGTCCGATCATGACAGGAACCTGCTGTCTTCCGATTTGGCTGTCACGAAAAGTTTCCGGCCGACACTGCATAACTCGTCCCAGATTACGTCCATACTGATAAATCAATTAAAAATATTAAATTTTTAAGGAGAATAAGACTGGTGGAAGGTGGAAGCTTGGGGGCATTAAAAAAAGAAGTTGCTTCACGTGCATGACTTATTGAGTGCATGACGCTGCACGTGCAGGTTGGAGCTTTGAGGAGGATTCCCCTCGGGATCCCAATCGCGTAGATGTGAATGATGCCCTGTAGCTGAAAATGAACCAATGCGCCCGATTAACAATTTGAATTTAGCTTGATTAAGGTCCTCGTTCAAATTAATAAATAAATATGATTGAATAATTTTTAAAAGCTCGAAGCATAAATAAATCGAACATGAACATAGCTGAATTTATTTTTTTTATGTTCATAAACAAACTCATTTGTTGTTCAACAAGTAACTTGTTAAATAATCAATATTAAGCTTGACGATAGCTTGTATCATCTATGATATTTTTAAAAATTTGATTAACCATAATTTTAACTCGTTTGTTGATAGCTCGATAAAAACACGTATCATATATGATATGTAAATACTTGATATTAATTTTCTCAAGGTTTTACAATTGACACTTTTAGTTGTTTGGTAGGGCTTAAATGCTGCACAAATTATTCTACTAAACATCTCCTAAGCGAGGGATTTAGGGCAAAATGGAGGAGAAACAAGATTTAAGATACCTGATGCGTGCTAGAAAATTCTTTGATGTAGAGTAATGGATTATCGTCTTAGCGTTGCGCGACGATTCAACACACACTCAGATGAAAATGAATCAAGTTGTGATAACACCAGAAGTTTTTACGTGGAAAAACCACGGGGCTTGACCCAGTTGTAACAATCGACTATAAGTTTATTATTACAGATGACCCTTGTCCCACAGGCGGAAAAGAGTTATTAGCTTTCCAAGTTACAACGTCGACTGACGGCGTGTAGTCAGCGGTGGTCGATGGAGGTCGGCGGTTATCGACAATAGTCAATGACAATTGATGACGGTCAGTGGTGATCAGTGGCGATCAACGGTGGTCGACAGAGGTCGGCGGTGGTGGTCGACGGTCAGTGGTGGTCGACAGTGAACGACGATGGCAGGGATGATGTTGGACTTGAGCTCTTTCTCAAAGCCTCAAGTTCTCTCTTAATCTCCCTCATGTGAAGTGTAGAGCTCTATTTATAGTGTTTTGAGTGCAATTAATGCAAGAATATAAACCATTTTGATCGGATGATCCAGAGAGCTTCCCTCGATCAGATGATGTTTAATGGACATTTGAGTGTCTTAACGGTGTCAAAATTGAACAATCTTGGGCTCGTTGGTTTCTTCTTATTGAGATGCTCGATTCAACTATGAACTTGCTAGATTCGACATATGTTTGATCTTTCAAATGCCTCCGAAAATCCTCCAAGAGTGGTTTAATGATTTGATTTGGGCTTGATTTGATTTGGATTGGACTGTCTTTCATATCGTTAGGTCCGTCTCATCGAGCCGACCAGTTTGACTATAAGTTTGCTGAAATCGGAGCTATGGATGACTCTTAATTGAAGTTTGAATGTTTCATAATTAAAATATCATCTCGAGATTCATGTCAGACGATGAAAATTTTTTGGTGACATATCAATCATATATACTCAACGAATGAATGTAGATGAGCAAAAAGAGTGCTCAACGATACCGTAGGGTTAGAGTTTAAAATTAATAAATTAATAGCTTTGATCAAATTTATAAAATTATTTATTGATTTTTTTTAATGGAACTTCAGATAATCGTTTAAAATTTTAGCATGTTCGTTAGCTCGTTTAAGTATATATTCACTTGTCATAAACAAATTAAGTATAAATCAAGGCCAAATATTGAAAATTTTAAATAGGTCATGCTTGAACAATATATGAATGCTCGACACAAGCTCAAGTTGAACATGAACAACTTATAATTATACCAAGCTAAGTCTAAATTATGTTATACTTAGCACGACTTAGCTCGACTACAACTCTATCTGTAGGATGTGCGTTTTCATCAGTACGGGCAGTAGCTATCCAACTCTTTTTAAGCATGCCCTTGCTATCGTTGCGCAACAACTGGCATCACCATGTGGGCCTGTGACCCATAAATTTGGTGATTACACTCTAAAGAATGGTTGTTTCTAAGTTCTTTTTTTAAATAAAAATTACTTTAAATATTAGAATTTTTATATAAATATTTACATATATATCCCCATGTTTTTTTGTATGCATATCTAACATCAACTTTTATTTAGTACATTTATATCATCCTATTTAACTCAAATGAAACACCACCAATATATAAAGCGCAAATAAGAAGAGAAAGAGAGAGAGAGAAAGAGGAAAAATTGGAGAAAAAAGAGACTTAAGAACTCTTGAAGTGTCAGTAATCTATTCACGTATTTTTTTTTTGAAAAAAATCCCCCCTTTACTTGCCACTATTTTCATAATTATAGTGAGTAGGAGTTACATTACAAAATGTCAATAATGCCTTTAAAATTATTATCAGCTGACCTCTATAACTGTCAAGATTAGCATTATTATTACTGAATCTTTACTTGCCAAGTCTCTTTCTCTCTTAATATTAGATTACTGAATTGTTTATATATTCATTCAGTCGACTTTTTTGGCCCGTTTGACTGAATCATCAGCTCTTTACCGACTAATAGTTGTGGTGCTTGAAGGGATTGACTCTTTGACACATTTCTCGTTTAGGACCGCTTAGTTCGTTTCAACACACTTTGATCATATATATTTTAGTTTTTTGATCTCTCATACATATTAAGTGGCTACAAGTTGAGATAATAATAAGAGACTTAAATCCACAAAGAGTTTGAATTTTAAGAATTAACTTCTAAAGATTAGTACTTCCTTGATTTTTTATGCCAATGACTTCATATGAAAGAAGGACAGCGGCGTTCCAAAATTTCCTTGCATTGTGTTCCCTCTCTTCTACCTTTTGACAATCTTTGTGAAAAGTGTCTAATGATGGATAAGCTTCCGGAGTCTCAAGTCACCATTCCAAATGAAGTTTACCTTTGTTGCTTATTCTTTAGAGAGACAAGCAAGAGGTGACATGGGCTTGATCAGAGAAGATAAATGTTGTGAGAAGAAGAGAAGAGACTCACCTTTAGGTTAGGTTGGCTCTTCTAAGGAAGCTCTAAGAAATACATAGTTAATAGCAATATATACTCACTAGATGGATGCAATTGTGCAGTCACCCGACCTGGCTTCGTCTTTTGTCCCCCTCAGTGCGGTGGGTGGCCAAATCTTCCTCATGGATTCAAATCCTTCATCATTCATGCAAGCTCATCTTGAGGTGCAGATTGTGTCCGAGGTGATTAGGGCCAAGGGTACATTTATTCTCTTGGTTAAGATGGACTTTAGCTATTGAACTCTGATGATTTTATCATTATTTTGGGTATTTCTATTGGTATCAATCTTTGAAGTCATACCTTTCAGGATGTTCTTTTGAGCCTACTTTGTAGTCTACTCCTTTTTAGTACCCCATGGCTCATAAACACCCACTTTTTCTCGCGACATGTGTTTATGGTACTAGGGTGAATTTTAGGTCAAACACGCCTATGTTACATTAATGACTGGCAACCCCGTACCAGTAGGCTGGCGCTCCCGCACTTGCCCATTTCAGTTGCACCCACGCTTGGATTTAGAAGCACACACAATTGTATGATACCTAATGAACCTGCACTAATTTCATTTAGCACAAGTGTGCTACATCCTAAGCATACCCGCGTTAAGCCACTCGGGCTTGAAGGGCCCACACTGCGACTTTAGTGCCCCCATGCTCGACCCGACTATACATTATTTTTGTTGGGGTCCCTTGGCTAAACCAAGCCACTTGAGGGCTAATTTGTTCATGGGTGGTGTGTGGAGTGCTCTCTAGGCTACCACCTTAAAATATAAAGCCTTACAAGCATAATACATGGGGCCAAAGCTCACTACATAAGAAATTTTCCCTTTTTGGGCAAGTAACCAAAGGGGATGAGAGGGGCTCATTAGTCATTTATGGAGAGGAGATCTTTTGAAGATATGGAAGCTGATATTTACTGGGGTGAAGTGGGGATTCTTTTTAGTCCTTGGCCTTGGGGAAGCATGGAGAGCATGAGAAGTTCTTGGAGAGCTATTGGAGAGAACTTTCTCTCCATCATTTTTTCTTCCTCTTCCCTCATCTTCTTCTTTCACAACTTTTCCTTCTTCATCCCTCTCATCCATTTGAGATTTTTGTAGGTGAGAGCTTGAGAGAGAGTTTCTTGGAGATTTTTGTAGTTTATTTGGAGAAACAAGGATTGATCTTCATCCTATCACAAAGCAAGCAAGGTAAGCAAAGAGAATGCTTCATCAAATGTCGCAAAGATGAAACCACTAGAAAACCCTTATTCATCAATTATCTTAGCTAGCTCTATAGGTTTTATGTTAGAGAAGATATACTTAAGCTAATGTTAGAGGAAACTCTAACTCAAAAGCCATTTTCATTGTTTTCCCTCGAAATCCATGAATTGTGTCCTCAACTCTAACTTCAAATCCTAAGATATATAGGAGTAATCCCTTTTTTTTTTGGTAATCTGACCATTTTTTATGTAAGAGGTGGAATCCTTTTAGCCTAGAGTGGAGATCCCTTTTATCTCTCTACTCCCTGGACTATGGATGTCTTCTTCATGAAAAACCTTCAATTTTGTACTGCACAAATAGAGATGTGCTTCTTGTTACCTCGTGTAATAAGAGGTTGGTACAACTGACCATCATCAGACCTTGGATCCGTGCGAGATAGCTAGGATGAGCTTGATTTATCATCGAATGTGATTGTGCCATTTGGTGCTTGTGTTCATCCTCATTTCCATATGGATGTGATTTCTAGCATGGAGTGCCTTTTAAAATGATGTGTACAAAGAGTGATTTTGACATGCTTGTAGTGTGATTTTTAAATAAACCAAAAAAACATAGATTTGTGGTATGTAATTTCATATATGTAAATATATATATATA
>NW_018165197.1:361094-376879 GCF_001263595.1 Phalaenopsis equestris | reverse complement strand
CTATGAGGCATATATATATATATATATATATACGTGATTGGATACTTGCATACCATGTGAGAGGTTGGTCAACATACTAGACTCACCCAAGGTGTGACTTCAACCTAGCAAGAGTCGTGCAACCCCTTTCTTATGGAACCACTTAGAAGTGTCGTAGGCATGTCACATTTTTTCACCTAGCATGACTCATGCCACATAGCTCATGTCCCTATCTAGTGCACTTAGGTGTATGGCTCATATTTAGCAAGAGTCATACACCCTAATGCATACATGATATCACTTAGGGTTTCCATGGGAATAGTCTCATTCATATCATACATGTGCATTGCATATCATGCATCATTTATGACTATCATTTGCATTTGCATGTTCTGTTGCTTCTCCGGCAAAGTGAAATTCCTCTTGGGCTGTTCTATACCTGATGAAACTAAAATCAATATCATTTTTCTATGTTGAGTCACGTAGTATGACATTTATTTGCTATTTACATGAGCATTTGGGTTGCCTCTTGATGCCCGTAGAATGTGTGCGTACATATATGTGTACTTCAATTTCAAACTCCAAAGACGGCAGCAAATACTTAATCTGGCTCGCAATTATATATATATATATATAATTCCATGGCCAAAAACTTGACCCAACTTAATTATGACGACTTATATGCAAAACAAATTTGTTGTAGAGTTTAGATTTTAATTTATAGATCACATACTATGGGTACTACGCAAGTGTACGTATCGTTTTAAATAGTATAGGGTGTTCTTTTAAGATTAGAGTATTAATCCCATAGGGAAGCAAGATAAGAATCTCTTAGGCTAATTCTAGTATACTATTGTCAGGATGATTTTTAAGGGTGTTTTCAATCAGCTAATCCTAAATACAAACCTATATCTAAAGATAATCCTAACTAGAGAAATTGATTTAAATAATTTTAAGATGTTACAGACTACCTTTCACATGCGACGACCTATATTGATAAGATTGTGCTGAGTAGATTCTAGCTTCTCACTTCCATATTTACCAGGCCTCTCTATTAGGAACAACTAGGCCTCAGGTTGTGAACTAAAGACTGAATTGTTAAAAGTTCTAACCTGTCACTCTAGAATTATCAATTTTACGCCCATCAAAACTTATCTCTCTATCTATTTGCACTCTCCCTTGGACTTGGCTCCCTTCCATCTAAGGTTTGGTGTGGTACTCACAGGTTGGGTGAAATCATAGACCTCCGGGGTCATTATGTTTAACAATAGATTTTAATATCACAAATGGGTAGTTTGCAAAGTAAATTAAGAAATAGTGAAAATGCCATCACCTTAAAAAAATAAGAGAATTTCTAAGCAAATCAAAATTCCTAAACATGCATCCATATCATTGCAAGAGAAAATTGAAATGAAGATGAAGACATAAGCAGTAAAAGAATTGATAGAATTATGTAATAAATTATGTGCCAACAAGAAACATATGTCTACCTACCCTCTTTTGAATGTATAGGTATGCTTAGTGTTCTATTAGTTTTAAACAACTAGTTGTCACCTAGAAGCTTCTAATAGAAACAGATCATGAATTATTTTTCCTTAAAAGGTACATTGACGCCTAAACTACTTCACCATAACCAACCGGACAAGGTGAGTGCACTCAAGTTGCAAGATCATTGCACACCCGAGTCTTAGTTTCACTTATAACATGTTTTAACATAACCTATTGCCACTTAAGTTTTATCAATGAAGAAAAGGAGACATTACTCATAACATAGAAATAAAAATTATTTTATCATAAAAGATTTTTCTATTCATGCCACTACAACATATCAAAAGAGAAGAGTGAAGAATATTACTCACGAAGCATGGATAAAACAAAACAGAAAGCTTCATTAAATCAAAGCAAAATCACATGAAACTGTTTACAACAATTATAAGATAATGAAGAATACAATACTTAGTTTTTTATCTCTAAAAGAAAGATGAAAATCTCTCCAACAAAGTCTCCCGCTGATCCATGTAATGCTCACACAATTTCTTACACATATCTCTCAAAATCCCTCACCAATATTTCTAGAAAAGGTAGAAACTTACATCTCCTCAAACACACACACACACACACACACACACGTCTTTGAAGAGACACGCCAAACTCTCCTCTATCTCCACCTTAAACTCTTCTTAATACTATTCCTTGAGAGACGCTAACCCCCCCCCCCCCTTTTTAAAGAGAAACCAAACTCCACCTCATTCCAAGAGACACATCTCTTCACTCTAAGAGACATACCTCTTCATTCTAAAAGATTTGAAATGCATGTCTAGATTCATTGCATAACTCTTTGAGGCATGCATAACTGCCCAAAATCATTCGAAACTACGCAGAATAGTCCAAAATCACTCAAAATCACCCGTAAACCATTCTGGTGCCTAAGCATCATAATGTGGTGTATAGGCACCACTTTTTGGGCAAGACTGGTGTCTAGGCACCACTTTCTGGCACTTATGAGCCACCTTGTTGGTAGTACCTCTATTTCGCTCCATTTCAACTCCCAACCACTCCATGTGTTATACATACAAGATAAACATGAAAATAATATTTCTTTAAGGTGTAATTTTGTTTAAATATATGAGATAAATGTAAATGAGATTGAGCATAGAAAGACATACCAAAATATATCTGATCAGAATTCTCATCCTTGCTTGATTTAACTCCAAATTGCACCATTTTTGCTCTATTTTCTTGAAAATTCTATATCTTGTACATGGAACCAAAAATATGAAAGATACCTTCCTTTAAAGTGCAATATCATAAAAAATTGTCTTGAAATGTATATATTAAACAGGTAATTTTTAGGCGCATCACCTCTCGGGTGAGGTGTCATCTCCTCTAGAGTGTCTTATACATGATGCACCTGAATTCCATGTCATGTGAATGAAGAATTTGACACTCACTTACACAACTAGCACTCCTGTCACTGAGCATGCATCACCATATGCTCGTGGTGAGTGGTAAGACATATTGAGATGGTTGACTCACCTAACGCTAGCCCATCTTGAATTTCACTAACTTGGATCGTAATCACCTAACATACGATTATGTTTGGATATCCTTGGCAACAAGGATATGGCTACTTCACATAGGGTGACCTATTTTCCCTTATAACCCTATGCTGGTTTGTTCCTGTATGATTTATTACCTTGTACGATCGTATCAAATGAGTGAGCTCCAAGAGATTAGATGTGAGTGCTCACCTAGCATAACACTCGTGTCTCATTTAATCACTTAATGTACAATGTGATTGCACACACCTTGATAGAGCAGTTACATCGGATTTAGCTTTCATCAGCACTAGTAATCTAAATCTTATTAAGCATGCTCTTACTACTGTTGCGCAACAACAAGCACCACTAGGTGGGCCCATCACCTATTAAATTTGGTGATTACACTCTAAATGACAACATTTAAATATTGGTTATTGCTAAGTTTTTTAAATAAAAAACAATTTATATATGATAATTACAGTATGAATATTTACATGCATATGCCCATATTTTTTATATATCATCATACTTTTATTTAGTATATTTATACAATTCTATTTAACCTAGATTTATCTATGAATCACACCCAAGATATACAACGTAAATAGGGAGAGAAAGAGCTAAAAAAAGAGAGAAAAAGAGAATTAAGAATACTAGAAGTGTCAGTAATTTATCCCTATATTTTTACCAAAAAAGATCTACCCTTTATATGAAACTAGATTCATATTTATAGTGAGTAGGAGTTACATTGTAAAATGTCCATAATATCCTTAAAATGAAAACGAAATTAACTATTATTGATTGGCTGAAACTTTCAAGATAATCATTACCATGATTGAATCATTACATGTGGAGTTTTATATTGCTTATTTTTATTAGTGGATCATTTATCTACTCATTCGGTTGATATTTTTGGCCTAGTCGACTGGATCATCAACTCTATGTCAACTAATATTTTTTGGTGCTCAAGAACATTAACAGTTTGACATGTGTCCCATCCAGGACTACTTGATTCAATTAAACCCGCTTTAATTATATATTTTTTAGTTCTCCGATCTCTTGTATACTAAGAGGCTACAAGTTCAAATAAAAGTGTGAGAATTAAATCATCAGGAGTTTGACATTCAATAATTAATCTTCAATGATTTGCACTTCATTGATTTTCTTGTAAGTGACTTCTTATAAGTGGAGGATAACTTCTTTCTAAATTTTCTTGCTTTATTTTCCATTTCTTCCTATGCCTCCCGATTGCCTCTGTGAATGATTTTCTATGTTGGATAAGCATCTAAAGTCTTAAGCCACCATTCCAAATGAACTTTTGCTTCATGGCTTATTCTTTGAAGAGAAAAGCAGGAGGCATCATGAGCTTGATCAGAAGAGAAAACTATTGGGAAGGGTAGGAGAGACTCTCCTTCAAGTTAGATTTCCTCTTTTAAGGACACTCTTGAAATGACATTGTTAAATGTGATAAATACTCGTTAGATGGATTCAATAGTGTAATCTCCCTACCTAAATCCATCTGAAGTCCCCATAATAACCACCCTAAGTGCGGTGGGGATGATACATCTAAAATATATAGTAATTTTGTAAATATTTTTATGCCTAATTTTTTAGATATTGTGCTTTAATGAAAGGTATTTGTGTGTTTTTCTTTCAGGTAAAATTAATTAGATGAATAATGGTAAAAGGAGTGAAAAAGGATCAAATTTGGATAAAAAAAAAGAATGTGCAAAAATGAAATGAGATGTCGAAGCACCCAGGACTGGCGCTTACGCGCTAGTTATTCCTAGAGAGCCACACCTAAGTGTCAGGTACCCCGCGCTTAACCACCAGAAGTAGTTATTTGATCATTCATTTAATTTGGATAACTTTTTGAAGAGGTGTTTGATACAACCCTTGGCAAGCATGTGTGAAATAGTTTATGGACATGAAATTTCATTTGATTTGCTTTTGAAATGAGACAACTTCTAGAAGATTCATTGAATGGAGACATACTTTGAAGAGACACCAAGGCACCTCTTGGATTTTTATCAAAGAAGAGTTGGATCATCAAGGAAGAGGGTCAATCCATATCAAACAACAATCATTCATCCTAGCAACTACCGCCGCCAGCCACCTTTTTATTTTATTTTAAGTTTTAGTTTGTATTGTGAGTGAAGGAAGAGAATTCCAAAAAACTTCAAAACATTTGGTGGAGAGGATTTCAGATAAGTGTTTATCTTTGTGACTAAATTTGGTTTTAATTTAGATTTCATGTTTGTGTGCATGATTTCTACTTTTAAACTCAAGTGTGGTTGAGTTTTCTCCATGAATTCTGAGTAGTTTTTTTTTATATTTTTTCCTAAAATGATAAGTGTTTAAGAATTGAAAGGAAATTTTGTAAAGTATTAGACTTCAATGTTGGAAGAAGTTGTGATGATTTGAAACTTTGTACTTCATTTACTTGTTGATTTGGCCAATAAAGATGATATTGTCTCAGTCAACAAATTGTAAGAATCAAATTTGATTTCATGGATGAAAATGTGGATTGACAGGCTAAAGACCCCAATTTGATTTATAGTTTTAAGATTTGATATGAGATAGATTTGATATGAGATGTTAGCCCCCAAGTGGAGGGAGAAGAGGGAACTCTAGAGTGAGAGTTAGTATCTTCCCTACCTAATCGATCTTCAAAATTATTCAAACTATAGTTAGTCAATGTTCTTTATAGCATCTCAAGTAAGAGTAAATAATATTATTGTTCCTATAGGCAAAACACAATTAGAAAGCTTCCACAACAGAATTTTTATATATCTTATTGATTCATGGTAAGGAAAGAAATATTTTATTTATATTGCCTTCATCTTGCAAGTATTTAATTAAGTCAATTAGTTTCTCACTTTATTTAAATTATAAAAAAAAATACAAATAGAATTTAATTTCATTCCTATTATAGCATCTCTAGTTTAAGTAAGAATATTTTGCTAAGTATAATTTTGTTATCTAATTTCTTTTATTTTGCAAAGTGCATATTGTCATGTTTTCCCTATGTGTTTGATATTTGTGACTTAATCAAAAAGTTCTATATTACTTGATAATGATACTTATAGTTGCGAAGTATCCCATATTTAAATATTATAACTTTATTCTGATTTGCTTCATAGTAAAGAATTTATCTAGCTTTTGCTTGGGATCAAGATTTTGGCACTATTATAAAGTAAGAATTATTATTAAGGAAATTAAGTATATAATCACATATATCGCAATAAACATCTATATAGAAAGTCGGGATCAGGGGACCAAACCGTCCTCTTGCTTTCCAATCTTTCCTCGTAAATTACAAAATTTTCAAAAGATGTTTTTAGAAAGCAAAATTGCTATTTTTATAAAATATTATTTAAACTTTAAGATTTATTATTGGAATATTGTAGTGTTGTTTTTATATAAAGTTCTTGTTTGTGTGTTTTTTATTTTTATGTTTTATGTTTTATTTTATGTGTTTCATAGTAATGAATGCATAGTTCAGGTTTCATAGAACTTGTGTCTTACGATTCTGATTTAGAAAGACTATTAGAAAAATTAAAAATTAAAAATTACTAAAAAATTCTAGAAATGGCAAATCAAAATTATCAAAATGCTGAAGAGTTTACACCTTTTAAACATTATGCAAACCCTATGGAGGATGAACTTCATTGTAGTATTCAAAAACTCGTTGTAGTGGTTAATTCATTTAAGCTTAAACTCGCTATTATCCAAATGATATCAGATAATCAGTTTGGGGGAGCACCAACTGAAGATCCGCACCAACTGAAGATCCACCAAATTTACATCTTGCCAATTTTCTAGAATTATGTGATACATTTAAATATGATGGTGTATCAAATGATGTTATAAGACTTAGATTATTTCCATTCTCACTAAGGGATAAGACTAAGGTATAGTTACATTCGTTATCATCTGGATCTATCAGAAGTTAGGGTGATTTAGCGCAGAAATTCCTTGCTAAATATTTTTCACCATAAAAAAGTGCATAACTTAGAAATGATGTTACATCTTTTTTCCAGTTTGAAGGGGAATCTATTTATGAAGCATGGGAACAATTTAAAGTTTAAGGAACTCTTAAGAAAATGTCCATACCATGCTATATTAGATTGGTTAATAATTCAAACTTTTTATAATGAATTAGCTGAATCTCTTAGATTTATTATTGATACCACTGCTAGAGGTTCATTGATGTTAAAACCATTTAATGAAGCTTATGATTTAATTGAAGAGATGACGATAAATAATTTTTAATGGTCTTATGAAAGGGTAAATCTTAAGAAAGTATCCAATATTTATGAAACTGATGCTTTTACAATGTTAGCAAATCAAGTTGCTATAATTTCAAGGAAGTTAGACCAATTTGGAATGAATTTTTATTAACCAATTGCAATGATTGAAGAGAATTTATTAAGTCAAATGACAGATTCTCAAGCATCATTAGAAACTCTGAATACCATAAACAATAAGAAGAATAACCCATATTCAAACTATTATCAATAGGGAAAAAACCAAGTAAACCCATTGGAAAACTGGAACAACCAATCAGGTTGGAAGAGCCACCCAACTTTAACTGGAATAATACTTCAGGTGGTAACAATCAACAATAGGGAAAAAACCAAGTAAACTCATTGGAAAACTGGAACAACCAAGGGAATAGTAATTATACGCCTACTTATCCTCTAGGTTTTAGCAGTAATCCATAAGTTAAGGAGAATAAGTTGTCTATACAAGAAGTTGGGTTCCAAATGGGAAATTAGTTACAAATTTAATGAGCTACAATTAGAAATATTAAGAATCAGTTGGGACAAATAGCAAATTCATTAAGTAATGGATCCCAAGGAACACTTCCTAATAATATAGAAGTAAATCCAAAAGACTAGAATAAAGAACAATTAAAAGTCATTCAACTTAGAAGCAAAAGAGAATTGGAAGGTAAAGTTCAAAAAGAGATTGAAGTAGAGAGAGAAGAGATTGAAGAACCAAAAGAGGAAGCTCTGAAAGGTTTAGAGAGACATATTTCACCACTTAAAGTTGACTTTGAAAAACCACCAAATCCATTTTCTCAGAGGCTCTGACAACAAAAATTGGACAAACAATTTTTAAAATTTCTGGAAATTTTTAAGAAGTTTACAATTAATATTCTATTTGCTGAAGCCTTAGAACAAATGCCAATCTATGTGAAGTTTATGAAGAATAATCTTAATAGGAAAAGGAAGTTTGAAGATAATGAGAATGTTGCACTTAGTGAGGATTGCGGTGTTTTAATTCAGAAAAAGCTTCCTGAAAGCTTAAAGATCCTGGTAGCTTCAGAATTTCATGTGTAATAGGAGACTAATTTTATGGGAAAACTTTATGTGATTTAGGTGCAAGCATCAACCTTATGACATTATCAATATTTAAAAGATTAGGATTAAGAGAAATATCCCCTACTACTGTAACTCTGCATGTAGAAGATTGTTCAATAACATATCCTAAAGGAGTTATAGAAGATTTCCTAGTGAAAGTGGATCAATTTATCTTTCCTGTTGATTTCATTATGTTAGACATGGAGGAAGATAAGGAGATGCCTATCATTTTGAGGAGACCTTTCCTAGCTATAAGAAGAACAATGATAGATGTGCAAAAAGGAGAATTAACTATGTGCGTAAATGATCAAACAGTTACATTTAATATTTCCAAATTAATGAAATACACAGAAGGTAAAGATGATGAATTAGAATGGATGTGATAAAATATTTAAGTGAATGTCATTTCAAAACAACTTATGAAGAGAAATTTGAAATGAAAGAGTTGGAACACAAGAAAGCAGAGGAATTAGATCAATATGAAGATTTATATAAGGAAGAATCAAATTATGTTCAAGAAAGTATTGAAGTTTTGGACATGACAGAAATGATACTTATTTTTTTCCATCAATTGAAAAACCTCCTGAGCTTAAGTTGAAGTTACTTCATGAACATTTGAAGTATACCTTTTTAGGTGATTCCTCAATATTACCTATTATAATTTCCTCAAAATTAACTTCAGAAGAAGAAATGAGTTTGATAAAAACTTTAAAGAAATACAAGAAAGCCTTTGGATGGACAATTGTTGATATAAAATGAATATGTCCTTCAATTTGTATGCATAGAATTCATATGAAAGAGAACTACAAACCCAAGACTGATCCTCAAAGGAGATTGAATCTTGTTATGAAAGAAGTTGTTAAGAAAGAAATTTTAAAGCGGTTAGATGCTTGAATTATCTACCCTATTTCAGATAGCGCATGGGTTAGTCCAATTCATTATGTTCCTAAGAAAGCAGGAGGGACTGTGAGTTTGAATGAACAAAACAAGTTAATACCAACAAGGCAAGTCACATGATGGTGAATATGTATTGATTATAGAAAATAAATCTTGCTACTAGGAAAGATCATTTTCCACTGCCATTTTTATATCAAATGTTGGATAGACTAGTTAGGCATAAATACTTTTATTTTCTGGATGGATATACTGGTTATCACCAAATTCAAATAGCTCACGAGGATCAAGAGAAAAAAACTTTTACCAGTCCTTATGGTACATTTTCTTTTAGAAGAATGCCCTTTGGTTTATGTAATGCACCTGCTAAATTTCAAAGATGTAACATAATTATTTTTTGTGATTTAAATAAAAAAGGGATTAAAGTTTATATGGATGATTTTTCAATATTTGGAACTTCATTTGAATCATGTTTAGAATATTTATTAAAAATTCTTAAGCGATGTGAAGAAACAAATTTAGTCCTTAACTGGAAAAAATGCAAATTTATGGTAGTAGGAGGAATAATTTTGGGACATAATTTCAGAAAATGATATGGAAGTAGACCCTACAAAAATTCAAGTGATAACTAATTTACCCACTTAACAAGTGTAAAGGAAATTAGAAGTTTTTAGGACATGCTGGATTCTACAAGCGATATATTGAAGACTTTTCAAAAATTTCTAAGCCTCTATGCCATTTACTTGAAAAAGATGTAATTTTTTATTTTGATAAAGAGTGCCTAAAAGCTTTTGAATTTTTAAAAGAAAAATTAGTCACTACATCAATTATTGTTTCACCAGATTGGGAAAAACCTTTTGAATTAATGTGTGATGCAAGTGATTATGCTATTGGAGTTGTTTTAGAACAAAAGCATGATGAAGATTTTCAAAGTTATCTATTATGCTAGTAGAACTCTTAATAAAGCTCAAATTAATCACACCATAACTGAGAAAGAGTTATTAGCTGTAGTATATGATTTTGATAAATTTAGGTCATACTTAATTGGAACTGAGTGTATTGTGCATACAGATCATTCTGCTATTAAGTATTTAATGAAAAAGAATGATGCAAAGCCAAGACTGATAAGATGGATTCTTCTTTTACAAGAATTTGGTTTTATGATAGTAGATAAGAAGGGAGTTGAGAATCAAATTATTGATCATCGTCCAGGCTTGAATTAGAGAAACCACTCTATTTTGAAAAAGAGATTAATGAACTTTTTCAGATGAGGATTTGTTTAATGTTAATAAGTGGCATGTTCTATGGTATGCCGACATTGTGAATTTTATTATTAGTGATATTATACTTTATGGAATGACATACTAAAAAAAGAGAAAATTTTTATCTGAAGCTAAGACTTATTTTTAGGATGAAACATTTTTATATAAATAAGGAAATGATCTAATTATTCAAATATGTGTGCCTTTAGAAGAAACTTATAAAATTATCCAAAAATGTCATAATTCTGATGTTGGGGGACATTTTGGTGTTGATAAAACAACATACAAAATTTTATAATCTAAATTTTATTGGCCTACAATCTTTATAGATGTTAACGCTTATGTCAAAACTTGTGATCGATGTCAACGAGTAGGTAATATTTCTAGAAGGAATGAGATGCCCCTCAATTATGTGTTAGAAGTTGAAATATTTGATGTTTGAGGATTAGATTTCATAGGACTATTTATACCATCTTTCAAAAATTTATATATATTGTTTGCAGTAGATTATGTATCCAAATGAATAGATATTGTTGTTTTACCTCGATGTAATGCTCAAAGTATTGCAAAGTTTTTAAGAATGAATATATTTTATAGATTTGAGATGCCAAAAGTAATCATAATTGACAGGGGAAGTCATTTCAGAAATGCAATAATGGAGAAGTTATTAAAGAAATATCATATTAACCATAGAACTGCTACTGCTTATCATCCTTAGACAAGTGGTTTGGTTGAATTATCCAATAATGAAATTAAAAGAATATTGGAAAAATTTGTAAATCCAACTAAAATAGATTGGTCAGTCAAACTTGATTAAGCTTTGTGGGCTTATAGGAATGCATATAGAACTCTTATAGGAATGTCCTCATACAAGCTAATATTTGGAAAAGATTGTCACCTACCAGTTGAACTTGAGCATAAAACATATTGGACTATTAAAGAATTTAATTACAATTTAAAGGATGCTGGTGAGAAAAGGCTATTGCAATTGAATGAGCTTGATAAGATAAGAAATGAATCTTATGAAAGTGCTAAGATTTACAAAAAAAGATGAAGAAGTGGCATGATTAGAGGATTCTTAGTAAAAATTTTTAATTAGGGCAACAAGTTTTGTTTTATAATGCAAGGTTAAGATTATTTCCATGCAAAATTAAGTTCAGGTGGATGGGTCAATTTATTGTGATAAAAGTTTATCCCTATGGAACTGTGGATATCAAAGATCCTAAAACTGATAAAATATTCAAAGTGAATGTTCACAAACTAAAATCCTACTTTTTAGGTGACCAAATTAAATTAAATTATTTTAGGATGTTGGGTCAACCAAAATAAGTACTGGTTACGTCGGGCTGACGACGTTAAACCAAGCACTCTGTGGGAGGCAACTCATAGTTATCTGTGTGTTTGTTTTTATTATTTTGTTTTTTTAGTTTAATTTAGAAAATATTGGTAGTATTTTGAATATATAATGATTTAGTGAATATTTTAAGACCTTAAAAATGACTTAGACATGTTAAAACAAATATTTGGACGTTAAGTTGACCTGTGCTAAATTGAGCACTGGCGCTTAAGCGTAGCAGTTAAAAACATGTGTGAATTTTAGTTTCTAGAAGTTTTAACCATGACTTGGTTGTCTTTAACGTGGGATATCAGTTCTAGGATGTGCATAGGAGTTATAGGGCAGTTTTTAGCCTATATATAGAAGGGTTATGTAAGGATTTTTAACACAATTCAATTTTAACCCCAAATCTTAAGTGAGAAGAGAGAGTTTTAGAAAAATATCATCTTGGGAAAGTGATTTGAAGAGAAAGGAGGAGGAAATGAGAAAGAAGTTCATTAGTCATAGTTTGCAAGAGTTATATAAATGTTTCTTAGTCATTAGTATTGAAGGAATATCAGAGAAAATCACTAAAATTGAGGCTAACGTGGCTTTTATTGAAGTGAAAGTGATGGAAGTTAACGCACATCTGGATCATATGGGATGGTGACCAGAGGAAAATATGTTAAGATTTTCATACATATTTTATACTATTTTTGATGATATTGCATTTTAACAAAAGGTATTTTTGATGTTTTGTTTCAGTAATGATGAATTAGGGTTATTGGAGCAAAACGATGCAAAAGGAGCGAATTTGGAGAGAAAAGGACCAAAATGTGCAGAATTAAACTAGGGTGCCGATGGCGCCATCAACCTCGCTGACGGCGAGATTTTCCCGAGACTCCATAATTAATTCATTAAGAAGGTCTGCCGACAGCACCCTTGAGGCCGCAGATGGCAAGCTCGGCGGTTATGCCCAATCAGGCTTTGGATAAGGCCAAAATTTGAAGGGATGCTTAGGCAACTCTTGGGAAAGCTCTTCCACAACTTTAAAAGAATGTTTTGGCTGGAAATTAAAGAAGAGGAAGTGCTAGAGAGAGTTCTTGGAGGTTAGAAAGGTTTTAATAATGTGTAAAAATTATGAGGAATTCTTCGAGAGATTGTAAGTGTGGAGGGAAACTGAGAGATTTCTTCCTCCTTGCTGCTTCAAAGAAGAATTCTGTGTGTTGTAAAGAAAGGAAGAGATTTAGAAGAACTTTGAGGAGTGTTCTTGGGGACAAATTAGAGATAAGTTATTTACTTGTTGTAGCTTATATGACTTTGATTTTATATATGAATTCCGAGTTTTGTTGTATTTTTCTCATGAGATTTGAGTAGTTTTCTCTGTCTTTCTCCTTGTCTTGAGATTTGTGAAATGGTGATTTGAATTGGTGAAGCCATGAAAATGTTTAAGAAATTGTGATGATCTTTTCACTTCGATCTTAATTTACATTCAATCTGGTCAATTGATTTGTTAAAATATGTTGAGTTTTACAACTAAAGTGAGGATTACCTCCAAGATTCAGGGAGGTCAAAGCCCTTGGAAGTTGAGTGCACATAAATAGGGAAATAATATTATCGGGCGTAGAATTGAAGATTTTAGAATTTTGTCCTATCATTTAGGTGCTGAAGTGTAGATGTTAGCCCTCAGGTGAGGGAAACGTGGGAGCTTCAAAGTGAATTCACTTTATCCATTCACTATAATTTCTTGACATGGAGAAGGATGCTTTCTTATATATTGAATGTCACATTTAAACCTTCATTAGTATCATTCATTATTTAATAGTTATTAAAATTACATATTTATTGAAATTTTCTATTAGTGACAGATAAACAAATTGAACTTCGTTGTTGTGATTAAAGTATTGCTTTTTCTAAAATCGTAGTTTGTAGTTCTAAACTTACTCCCTGTGGGATCGATATCTAGGACTCCATTAGAGCCCTATATTACTTGAGCGATACGTATACTTGCGTTGATAAGTGTGACGTTACAATTATTGAATATTTATTACGTTCATATTGATCTTATATTTTTAAGCATATATAAGGTGGCGGTCAAGTTCTTGGCACCGTTGCCAGGGAGTGAGTAAACAAAAATCACAATTAGAGTAACGGACATATTAGGATTATTAGAGAATTTTTACTTGAATTGCAACTTATTTTCATATTTAGTTAATTATATTACTTTGTACTGATTTCAAATTGTATGCGTAAATTTGGACCTAAAAATCTTATATGCTACGATACAGAATTAGAACGCACTGTTAGAAATATTAGAAGATTGAGAAGAGAACCTAGAAATTCTGATACAATGGAAAACAACATGAACAATTAAGGAATAGAGAATGAACACCAACCTAGATGAACACAGAGAATGAACACCAACCTAGACCTCTACGAGATTGTGAAAATCCTAGAACAGATGAAATTCATTTATCTATCCAAAATCCTGATGTAGCTACTAATTCATTTGAGCTTAAACCTGTTATTATCCAAATGGTACAAAACAATCAATTTGAATGTACACCAAATGAAGATCCTAACTTACACGTCGCTAGTTTTTTATAATCGTGTGCTACTTTTAAATATGACAGAGTTTCAAACGATGCTGTCAGACTTAGACTTTTTCCTTTTTCACTGAGGGATAAGGCTAAGATGTGGTTAAATTGGTTAGCACCAGGATCTATTAGAACTTGGGGAGAACTTTCATATCTTGGCTAAGTTATTACCACCATCAAAGACTGCTAAGCTTCAAAATGATATTACATCTTTTTTTCAATTTGAAGGGGAACCAATATACGAGGCTTCGTAGCACCTTAATGAACTTCTTAGGAAGTGTCCACACCATTTTTTGCCCTATTGGTTAATAATTCAAACATTTTATAATGGGTTAGTAGGACCTCTGAGAACTATTATTCATGCTGCTGCTGGTGAATCATTAATGTCAAAAGCTTTTGATGAAACATATCCTTTAATTGTAAGAGATGCTACCAACAATTTTCAATGGCCTTCTGAACAGGTAAATCCTAAAAGAGTAGCTAGTATCCACGATTCTAATGCAATATCTATGAATCGATGTTGGCTTCACAAATTGCTGCAATATCTAAGAAATTAGATCACTATGAAATGAATTATTCTCCAACACCTCCTATGATGGAAGAGAACTCATCTGGGAAATTTGTGGATGTTCAACCTTCATATGAGACTTTAAATGCTATTAATAGACCCAACAACCCTTATTCAAACTATTATAACCCAGGTTGGAAGAATCATCCAAATTTTAATTGGAGTAACAATTCTTCTACAATTCAACAAGCAAACAACCCAGTGAACCTATTAGGAAATTCATTCAACTAAGGAAATATAAACTATAGACATTCTTATCCTCCAGGATTTAACAGCAATACTAAAATTAAGGAGAAGAAGTTGTCTATGGAAGAGCTGATATTAAACATGGGTCAACAATTGTAGAAACAAGGAAATCAATTACAAATTCAAGGAAATCAATTACAAAATCAAGGAGCTGCTATTAAGACTATTGAAAACCAATTGGGACATATCGCTACTGCACTTAGTAACCGAACATTAGGAACTTTTCCTAGTACTGTTGAATCAAATTCTAAAGGTCAAGGGAAAGAACAAATCAAAGCGATACAATTATGAAGTGGAAAAGAATTGAAGACAAGAGTGCAAAAGGAAACGAAACATGAAAAAGAGAAAGTGGATACTGAAAAAGAAAGGATCATGAATACCCAGATTTAGAGTATCCATTTACAACAATAAAAATTACTGTGAAGAAACCTGAAGAAACCTCCACCACCGGATTGAAGCAACACAAACAAAATAAACAATTTTCCAAATTTTTATAAATTCTTAAGAAGTTAAC
>NW_018165197.1:360626-361064 GCF_001263595.1 Phalaenopsis equestris | reverse complement strand
AGAGCAAATGCCCAATTATGTGAAATTTATGAAAGATATTCTAAACAAGAAAAGGAAGTTCATGGATAACGAAACTATTGCACTTAGCGAAGAGTGTAGTGCAATTATTCATAAAAAGCTTCCTGAAAAATTAAAAGATCCTGATAGTTTCACTATACCATGTAGTATTGGTGAAAAATTTTATGGAAGAGCTTTACGTGATTTGGGAGCCAACATTAATCTTATGCCTTTATCAATTTTCAAAAGATTAGGATTAGGAAAAGTCTCACCTACTTCTGTAACTCTCCAGTTAGTGGATTGTTCAGTTACATATCCTAAGGGAGTTATAGAAGATGTTTTAGTAAAAGTGGATAAATTTATCTTTCCTGTGGGTTTCATTATTTTAGATATGGAGGAAGATAAATAAATTCCAATTATTTTAGAGACTAGCTACTGGAA
>NW_018165197.1:359932-360605 GCF_001263595.1 Phalaenopsis equestris | reverse complement strand
AAAAGGAGAATTAACTATGAGAGTTAATGATCAAGAAGTGACTTTTAACATTGCAAAATCTATGAAATACCCTGCTGTTGAAAGAGATAATGAATTTTTTTGCATGGAAATTAGTGAGCATCTATTGAAAGAAAATTTTAAAGAATATTTTGAAGAGAAAGAACAATTTGAAGAGAGTGATGAAGTTATTCTGGACGAATTAGAAAATGAAGAATTAGATTATGTTCAGGAAAGATTTGAGATGTTGGATATTACGGAAAATGTCGATAAGAATCTATTTCCGTCAATTATAAAACCACCTGAACTTGAGTTAAAAATACTGTCGAGCCACTTGAAGTATGTGTTTTTGGGAGACTCATATACATTACCTGTTATTATATCTTCAGAATTAAATGATTTGCTAGAGCAAAGACTGTTAGATACATTGAAAAGATATAAGAAAGCTTTTGGTTGGACCTTAGCTGATATTAAGGGAATCAGTCCTTCAATCTGTATGCACAGAATTATATTAGATGAAAAATATAAACTAAGAGTTGATCCACAAAGGAGATTAAATCTGATGATGAAAGAAGTAGTTAAGAAGGAAATTTTGAAATGGTTAGACTCTGAAATTATATATCTTATTTCAGATAGTGTGCGGGTAAGTCAAATTCACTGTGTTCCTAAGAAAGGA
>NW_018165197.1:359242-359832 GCF_001263595.1 Phalaenopsis equestris | reverse complement strand
TAGTAGAATAGATTGGTCCACTAGACTGGATACCATGTTATGGGCTTACATGACTACTTATAAAACTCCTATTGGAATGACTCCTTACAGACTGATTTTTGGAAAGACTTGCCACTTACCAGTAGAATTGGAGCATAAAGCATATTGGACGATTAAAGAATTCAATTATAATTTGAAAGATAATGGTAAGAAGAGATTATTACAATTAAATGAATTTGAAGAATTAAGAAATGAGTCCTGTGATAAAGACAAAATTTATAAGGAAAAACTAAAGTTATGGCATGATTGGAAGATTAACCAAAAGAAATTTGAACAGGACAAGAAGTTTTACTTTACAACACTAGGCTCAAGTTATTTCTTGGGAAATTAAAGTCTCGTTGGTTAGGACCCTTTACTGTGACTCAAGTTTATACTTACGGAGCTGTTGAGATTGAAGATCAAAAGACTGGAAATAGATTTAAAGTAAATGGACATAGATTAAAACCATATTATGAGGGTAAAAGACCAAATTTTAAAGAGGTTTTAATGATCAGTCAACCTGAATGACACATGAATAGGTTGGGCTGACGACGTTAAACCAAAACCAAGCA
>NW_018165197.1:350255-359157 GCF_001263595.1 Phalaenopsis equestris | reverse complement strand
TTAGTTTGTTTTGAAATTATCGTTAGTTTGTGGTAGTATTAAGCTCTACTACTCTTCTTTACCCATCATAAGAATTGGATCTTGGATCTATAGAGAAAAATTGGAATGCATTCGGACCAGAGCAAAACTGTGAAAATTTTACCTTGGGTGCCGACGGTGGGTTTTTCCCGAGAGTCCAGGCAAAATTAATACAGAGGCTCGCCGACGGCGCCCTCGACCCCGCTGATGGCGAGATCGGTGAGATGGCGGTTTCTTGAGTTTAAATGGCAGTTTTTGGGCAGGAGTTATCATTTTAAACTCCAAAATTCGATTCTTAGTTCATATTTTCCCCTGAAAATAAAGTGAAACTCCACCAATATCATTCCTATGTAGTCCAATTCCCCTGATAATCCCAGAATGTGAGTTTTCAATTGGCGAAAGTTTATTAGTGCGGAAGCGTGGCGAATTTTCAACAAGTTACTAAAGAAGAAAAGATTGATCAAGGAACGAGGATTCGTAACTCACGGATTGAATAATCCCACGACGGCAATTGAAGAAACGATAGTGCGGCGAAGATGGGAAGTGTTTTGCTACACTATCGCCGCCGTGGTGGTTCCTATGGTAAGAGAATTTTATGCAAATTTACATGGAATCAACCAGGGAGTTGTTTATGTGCGAGGAAGATGGATCACTTTCACTCATGCATGGATGAACGAATTATACATGATTTAAAATGTTCCTGTCTGCAACTATTCCAATTTCGTCCCAACAAGAAACTAGATGAAGGAAATTTACCAATATTTAATGGATGAAACTGACGACTGGAAAACAAGAAAAAATGGGTATGTTAGTTTTTCTATGACACTCCTAAATCCCATTTCGAAACATTGGCACTTTTTCATTTCTGCAAAATTGTTACCGACAATGAAGATCAGTAAAGTTTCTAAAGAAAGTGTTATTTTGAATAACTACATCCAATGGGGACTGCCGATCGATATTGGATCAATAATTGTGAAGTCGGTTTTGGGCCTGATTGTTCATGGATCAACTTATGGGCTTGGACACCCCTCCACAATTTTCTCACTTTGCAGTCAGTTCCAAGTGTCCTACAAAAATTGGGAGAAGGCACTTTTACCTTGGAAGCCTTTGGACCCAATTGAGATATTTCCTGTTTTTGAAGATGAAAATGACATAGCCATTATAGTAGATCAATCATCTCAGAATTCACTGCCAGTTCAACCCTTAATTCCTGATAAGTATCTAGTGATCCTGCACCAAATCAAAAATTTGGAAAATGAGGTGCAAAATATCATGAATGTAATTAAAAATATCTCTGATTTCTTCAATCATCTAGACTGGAGGATGAAAGAACATTTTGATCACTCTGAACATTTAGAAGATAGCTTGATACGATTGATGAGGAGGATGAAGTTAATAGAAGAGGATTCCACTGAAGAGTTTCCATTCCGACCCTTCTACAACCTTTCATTCATGTGCAATCAATGGGTGATCTCATAGGAGAATCTAGTACTGAGTCTGAAGATTAGTGGATTTATATTATTACATATCTTTTTATCTATGTATTTTGATTTGAACTTTGTATTTGCTTTACTTTAGAATTATGCTTTTAGATCTCTGTATAGTTGAGACTAAGCATATGATGTTTTGTTTTCAGCATTTTGAGTGTTGTGGCTTGGATTGTGATACTGAATTATTGTATTGAGGTTGAGAAAATACCAAGTTTAGGTGTGTTATGTAACTATATTGTGCCCCTTGGAATTTATATATAAATTTGATGTTTTTTGTTGTGAAATTTTATAAGTGCTAAGTACATGATTTACTCACTTAAAATTATGTCTATAATGATTGAAAAGATGTCGTTAAGGCTTGAAATTGATTGATATCGTGAAAATCTGAGATTTGAACCAAGATTTGAACCAAAATCAGTAGAGCATCAGTAGAGCCCGCCGACGACAGATTTTTCCCGAGACTTAGGATTTAATTTCAATAGAGCGCCCCGACAACGCCATCAACCCCGCCAACAGCGAGCTCACGAAAAAAGACCTTTAACCATGATTTTGACCAGTAAACCGCCACTATTCATCATCCCCTTCCTCCTAAAAATGACATTTTTGACCTAGGGCTTGAAAGATCTTGGATTGGGAGGCGATTTCAAGACTTATTGACACCGGATTTGATTATCTCTAGGTAAGAGCTTCACTCCAAACTAAAAATATTTGATTTTCACCATGGATTTCTTCCACATTGAGGAGATTCAAAAAATTTGAGAATGTGAAGAAAATTTGGGAAGAAATTCATGGATCTTAGTGTTGAACACTTAGAATTACTATTGGAAGCCATGATTTGCATATTTGAGGTAATTTTTAGAATTTTTATAAAATTTGATTAGATTGAAATGGCTCCACGTCAAAAGTGATGGGTTGAGTTTGACGAGTCTCGCTTCGTCAATGTGATGGCTCAAACAAAATTTACTTCCATATTTAAAGGAAAAAAGTGTTACAAGATCGAGTTTTTGAAAGTTCGGGAGGAGAAATTGAACAAATTATTGCTGAGTGGAGGTGGGAAAACTTTTGTTACACCACCAATAAAGCTGATGCAAACGTTGTAAAGGAGTTATACGCCAATGTAATCTATTCTGAGGATGGAATCGTTCAAGTGTGTGGATTTCCTATTGAGTTTTCTGCCGCCCGCATCAACACTTTTTAAGAAGTCCCAGACTCTTATAGCTGTCGCTATGAATCCTTTAGTTGGTAAGTGTTACTTTACAATTATTGAATATTTATTACATCCATATTGATCTTATATTTTTAAGCATATATAAAGTCGCGGTCAGATGACAACTTAAGATGCAGCTTAACCATACCAATTTTATTGAAGAAGCGGACAAGGCTATATATTTGAAGAAGAAGTGTATTGAAGAAGATTCAACTAGAGTTATTAATCACCGTCCATTTTATCAGATTTACATTCCAAATGCTGAGATAGAGACTAATGATAGGCCAGGATTTGTTCCACCAAACGGAGAGTGTAATTAAGTTCTTTGTATGTTTGTGTGTTTAGTGTTTGTTTGTTAATGTTTAGTGTGTTTAGTGTGTTTTTAATGTTAAGATTGCCTAGTGTTTGTGTTTAAGAATTTTCTCATCTAAGACTATTTGGATTGAGAACTATTTGGATTGAGAATTTATGCAGAATTTATGCATTAAAAATGTTTGTAATTGTTCGTGAATGAATATAAGTGTTTATTTGTGTAAAAATTTCATGTTATTTTGTGTTGAATTGAATTAGTTAAGAATGGTGAATCCTGAGTAAGAGGAGAGTTGAAAGGGAAGAAAATAGTTAAGAAAATAGTTATTAAAAATAAAAAGTTATGAGACCATGTAAGGTTGGTTGACTTAGGCTAGAAGTGCATTTTACTTATAAACAAAAAAAATTAAAATTTGTGCACTAGAGCCTAAGTGCAAAGACGTCGCGCTTAAGTGCTGCCTAAACCAAGCAACGGGCATTTATGTACTGAACCATTTCCGCTTAAGCGCTGGTTCAGGTAAACTGATTTGCAAATGGTTTTTAAGTGACGATTTTGTCCGAAATCTCCATTTTTGCACCTTAACTTCATCCCCTTCTTTGAGCAGTCGTGATTTTGAAGTTAAGGCACACCCTATTTTGAAGATTTCTTGGTGATTTAGAGCAAAAAATGCTATATTTGATATCCCTGAGGTAAGAGTTTCATTTCTATGTAAAAATCTCTATATGTAAAGTAATTTAAAATTTGATCAATTTAATTTTTACTCGTATTTTTTATTTTTCGTACTAGCATATTAATGATGTAAAAATTCCTGCTAGCATGTTATTTTTAGTTTTCATTCCTGCCAATATTTATATGTGCCGCTAAAATGTTTTATTTTATTAAAAAAAATTAAGTTTGGTGGAGGGATGAAAAATTTTTTGAAGATTTGAAATTTATTTGTTCTCAAATGTATTTCAAATAAATTTGATTTTGATTTGAAAAAAATGATCATATATATTAAGTTATATTAGGGAAGTAAAATTTTGAGTATAAAAATGTGTAAAAGAATTTAGTTAAAATTTATATAAATGAAGAAATACTTAAAGTTAAAATTTTTTTAGTTTGTAAATGATAAATATTGTGTAACTATCTTTAGTAGGAGAAATTATATTTTTGAAAAATGTAAAAGAGTTAGACTTCTATTTTCAAAACTTAAATTTCTTTTATTGAAAATAATTTTCAAACTATTATTAACTTTTTAAGTAAAGGAAATTTATCAACTCTTTTCTTTGGAAAAGGAAGAGTGGAATTCAAAATCATTAAAGGCCTATCCAGATATAGTAATCCTTGCCTGAAAAGAAGAAAAGAAAAAAAACAGAGAAAAAACCAGAGAAGAAAAAGAAAAAAGAAAAAGAAAAAGAAAAAGAGGAAAAGAAAAGAAAAAAAAGTTGAAAAAGGGAGGAGAAGCTTGAGGATTAGTGCCTAATCAAAAATTAATTCCACATCTGATCTTTTTAAAGTATAAGATTTGAGCAACTCTTCAGCAGAACTCTTAAGCTTAAGGATATAATATAGTAAGTAAAATTATTCTTAAAAATTTTTTTTAAGTGGAGAAGATAGAATGCTTAAACTCTATATTTGGAGAATCTACAATATTTCTGAACTAGAAAGAAACTCATATTTTCAGACTTCTTTATATTAAAAATTTTTAAACTCTAAGTTGGTCTCATTAACTAATATATTTTTTTCTAAATTGGACTACTATATTTCAACATCAAATTTTAGAAACTCCTTAAGAAACTCATATACATAATCTACTTATTTAGTTTTTAAAAGATTAAAATTTCACTTGAGGACAAGTAACATTTTAAGTTAGGGGGATTTTGATACATCTAAAATATATAATATTTTTGTACACATTTTTATACCTATTTTTTGAGATATTACACTTTAATGAAAGGTATTTATGTATTTTTCTTTCAGGTACAATTAAAAAGATGAAAAATGATAAAAGGAGTGAAAATGATCAAATTTGGAGCAAAAATAAACTGAGGTGTCTAAGCACCCAGGACTGGCGCTTACGCGCCAATTATTTAGAGAGAGTCACGCCTAAGCGCCAGGTACCCCGCGCTTAAGAGCTAGAAGTAGCCATTTGATGATTCATTGAATTTGGATGACATTTTGAAGAGTTATTTGAAGCAACCCTTGGTAAAAACATGGGAAATAGTTTATGGACACAAAAATTAATTCAATTGGCTTCTGAAAGGAATAAACTTCTAGAAGATTCATTGAATGGAGACATATTTTGAATTGACACCAAGGCACCTCTTTGATTTTTATTAAAGAAGACTTGGATCATCAAGGAAGAGGGTCAATCCACATCCAACAGAGATCATTCATATTAGTAACCGCCACAGCAGACCACCTTTTTATTTTTTATTTTGAGTTTTAGTTTGTATTGTGAGTGAAGGAAGAGAATTCCAAAAAAAACTTCAAAAAATTTGGTGGAGAGGATTTTAGATAAGTGTTTATCTTTGTGACTAAATTTGGTTTTCATTTAGATTTCTTGTTTGTGTGCATGATTTCTACTTTTAAAGCCAAGTGTGTTTGTGTTTTCTCCATGAATTTGAAGTAGTTTCCTTTATCATTTTTCTTAAAATGATAAGTGATTAAGTATTGAAAGGAAGTTCTGTGAATGATTAGACTTCAATGTTGGAAGAAGTTGTGATGATTTGAAACCTTGTACTTCATTTACTTCTTGATTTGACCAATTAAGATGTTAATACATATTGTCAAAACATGTAAGATCCAAGATGGTATTGTCTTAGTCAAAAAAAGGTAAAAATCACATTTAATTTCATGGATGAGAATGTAGTTCATGGGGTTGAGTAAAAATAAATAGGAAAATAAACTTTCATGGGTATAGAATTAGAGGACCTCAGAGTGACAGGCTAAAGCCCCCAATTTGATTTATAATTTTAGGATTTGATACGAGATGCTAGCCTCAGGTGGTGGGAGAAGAGGGAACTCTAGAGTGAGAGCTAGAATCTTCCCTACCTAACCGGTCTTCAAAACTATTTAACTATGGATTAGCAAATGTTCTTTATAGCATCTCTAGTAAGGGTAAAGAATATTATTGCTCCTATTTGGCACAATACAATTAGAATGCTTCTACAACAAAATTTTTATAATTATTACTAATTCATGATAAGGAAATAAATATTTTATTTATATTGTCTTCATCTTGTAAGTATTTAATTAAGTTAATTAGTTGCTTTATTTAAATTATCAAAAAAAATTACAAATAAGAATCGAATTTCATTCCTATTATAGTATCTCTAGTTTAAGTAAGAATATTTTGCCAAGTAGAATTTTGTTATTTAGTTTATTTTGCTTTGTAGAGTGCATATTATCAAGTTTTCCATGTGGGTTCAATATTTGGGGCTTAATAAAAAAGTCTTATATTACTTGATAACGATATGTAATAACGATATGATAACGATATGTATACTTGTGTAATATCCCATATTTAAATATTATAACTTTATTCTTATTTGCTTCATAGTAAAGAATTTACCTAGCATTTGCTTGGGATCAAGATTTGCCATTATTATAAAGTAAGAATTATTATTAAGAAAATTAAGCATATAATCACATATATCGCAATAAACATCTATATAAAAAGTTAAGATCAGGGGACCAAACCGTCCTCTTGCTTTCCAATCTTTCCTCGTTCATGTGACCTCATCTTTAGAATTATACTATGTCTGAGGCGATTTAGAACAGTCTTTAGCTTTTAAACTCTAATAATTTTATCATTATTATTTGACATGAAAAAATGAGAAGATATGAATGGGTCAAGATGGAGTTCCAGCAATGTCAGTCAAGGATGGAAAGTAAGCGGTTGTAGGGAATAGATGGCTTCCTGAAGAGGGAGGCATAATCAACTTTTTTGGGGATTTGACAATCCTTAATCAGACAAATGAGAGAAAGGCGTGATCAACTAAGGCAGATCATGAGTATTTGGCTTGTTGCTTGATTGAGATTGAGAGCTTGTTTTCTTATGATGTTGTCCTTCCACTGAGGTTGGAGGTGCACATCATATCATCTCATGTAACACAATTGGAAGAAAAAATTTTAGTGATGAACTGGATGGCATCTAATCTCTAATAGGTGCCCTCAAAATTGCAAGTGTTATTTCAACCTTCACATGCCAAACCAAGTCCAATATATTTGGTCAAGTTAAGCCTAGTGATTAATTTCTATCTCAGATGCTGGTTCAAATGAGCCTTGTCGCAGATGAGGCAACTTCAAACCCATTTATAAATTATTTTCTTTCTCAACATTGAGTTGGAGATATATAACGATTTTCTAAAAGATGTTATTAAATGAAATGATGTTTTTTCTTGGTCTTCGCATTAGTCTTTTCTATTTGATTTTATCTACATAGAAACTTCCAATTTTTTGTATGGTTGTTGGGATTCACTTCAAGTCTATGAATAGGCATGTAATGGCTATGCAGAAATGTTCCTTTCCCTCATAAATTTTTCTCTAAATGCTTTCACCCCCTTCTTTTGATTGAGAAATGGCTCCTTGTCACAATGACGTGACTCCTTGCATTCCTTAGTAGCATTCTTCTCTTAGCTTTGTAGCAATTTCTTTTTCTATTGCATCTAAAATTTCTCAAGCCAAGATGTTGGGATATCAGTTGAACTGCATAAATGACCACACCATCCGCCTCAGGTTAAATGATCCACAAGAAAGGGTGAATATTTTGATATGGAATTAGCTAGTGATTTATCATGACTCTCTATGAGTTGGCCTCCAGTTTCCACTATGTGAAGAGTCACATAACCCTTTTAGTTATTATGGTGTCATCCACACTCAAGTGATGTTGAATTCAATTGCTACATTATTTGGTCAGTTGAACATTTCAAATATTTTTTCTCCTTTTGATTGTACTAGAAGATATATGCCCAATATTTATCTGTGGGTTACTTTCAATTTCATCATCTCAAAACAAAGAAAAAGATTAGAAGTTGAAGTTCTATTTTGTTGTCACAAAGAATAGCTTGGCAGATCCTGTAATTCCAAATGTATTCTCCTTTTAGAAAGCCAAGTTAAAGGATTTTCCTGAGGTGCAATGGGAGGCTAACAAAATTGCAGAAGATATTTTAGATATTTGACAAAATCTGGAGGCTTTGAAGATCAACAATAAATTTGTTCCTCATAAGAATAGTAGGATAACTAAACTAGAGTGGAAGGTCTCTGAAGGCATGTTGTCTGAGATAGTGAAGGGAGATGCAAATTTGCTCGCAAAGTGGGCAAAGAGATACAATGATGAGAGCCTTCAAGGTATTGATTTGATTTTTCTATCTCTCACTCGAAACTCATTTTACAAAATAATTTAGAGGAGGGGATAATTATCATTGATAGACCCACTTGTCAAATAATTAACATGACCAAACTATAAATATTTTAGGTGATAGCAAGCTAATTGTAGAGGTATAATCTAATTGAAGTGAAGTTATGGCCAAGGCTAGGCTTCCTGAGGATGTGTCATGTGGTAACTTTGAAACAAAATCACTGGATGATCTTATCTTTGGCACAATGGAGGACCATCATTCAGTTGTCTCTACATACATCCCTGGAAGAGGATATGAGAGGATGAGCCAAGCAAGGAAGGCTCATCTGATTAAGGGAATTTTGTTGCCTGGTCCCCTTCTATAGAAGTATAGTCAATAAAACAAAGTGTTGAGTTGTCTATGGAGGAATTTTGTTGCCTGCTCCTTCTAAGAATATCCATTTGGAGATTGATTCTTAATTCAAGAGAAAAGACCCTATTGAGAATTAGTTTAATAAGCTAGAACATGTCGTTAGATGGTAACAGCTCTTTCC
>NW_018165197.1:333036-350245 GCF_001263595.1 Phalaenopsis equestris | reverse complement strand
CTTTCCCTATACGATCAATAATATGGACTCAAAAATCTGATTTACTTGAAACGACCATGTATACTTGCGTGATATGAAGGGGATGTGAGAACACCTAATATGGAAGGAAATTTAGTGGTCCAACACTCGCACATTAAAATTTTGGGGTTGTTGCTAGGGAACAAAAGTCTACTGCCACATTTCTACATAAATTAAATTCAAGAATTCATAATACACACACAAAACTATGAGTGAGCACACCCCGATTTCAGCACCACACTCCCATCAAGTTTCTGGTGTTGTTGCTAAGGAAAGCAATGATGTGGTTAACTTAAGAGAATTTTAGTTGAATCCACTGGGACTTAAACTTGAAAATTTACAATTTTTAAAAATTATATTGTATTTGTTTGTTTATTTGAAAAATTAATAAAAAATTTTTTTTGAGTTTTTTTAGTGTTTTTAATTAAAATTAATTAGTAGGATCTTTTGTTGGTGGATGTGTAGTGCAGCACCTTCGAGACTTGTACAATACGATTCAAAACTAGAGAAAATTATTAGAAAAATGGGAAAACATAAAAAACTTCAAGAACTTGTAGGAGAAATGGAGAACCTTCAACAAAATAATTTAGATAACCAAATATCAATTAATGAAAATAATAACGGGCATAGACCATTAAGAGACTACACTAATCATATGGTAAATGGAATTCATTTAAGTAATCAAAATCCTGCTATAGAAGCTAACTCTTTTGAACTTAAGTCTGCTATTATCCAAATCGTGCAAGATTATCAATTTAGGGAAACTCTGTCTGAGGATCAAAATTTACAATTAGAAAGTTTTCTAAACCTTTGCGCTACATTTCACTAGAACGGAGTGTTAAATGATGTTGTTAGACTTAACCTTTTTCTCTTTTCCTTGAGGGATAAAACTAAAATGTGGTTAAACTCATTAACACCTGGATTGATCAGAACTTGGAGTGACTTAGCCCAAAAATTTCTAGCTAAATTATTTTCCACCTTCAAAACCTCCTAAACATAAAAATGATATTACTTCATTTGTCAGTTGGAAGGTGAGTCGATTTATGAGGCATGAGAATAATTTAAGAAACTTCTTAGGAAGTGTCCACATCACACTCTACTCGATTGGGTAATTATCCTGACTTTTTACAATGATTAAGTAGGATCCCTTAGATCTATTATTGATGTTGCTGTTGCTGGTTCTCTCATGTCAAAGTCATTTGATGAGGCTTACTCTAAGATTGAAGAGATGGCCACTAACAACTTCTAATGGCCATCTGGAAGAGGAAACCCTAAAAATATAGTTAGTGTGCATGATGCAAATATGATAAATATTTTAACTTCTCAAGCAGCAATAATATCAAGGAAGTTAGATCATATTGGAATGAACCAACCTCAAGTACCCCCAGTAATTGAGGAAAATTCATTTGGAAAAATGATTGATTCTTGCACTTCATCATTTGAAACCTTAAATGTAATTAAAAATAAAGCTAACAACCCTTATTCTTATTTCTATAACCAAGTTTGGAAGAACCATCCTAATAATTTTGGTGGGGAAACCAATAATGGGGAAATAATCTGACAAAACCCATTAAGAAAATTGAAATAATCAGAGCAGTACCAACTATAGACCTTCTTATCCGCTAGGCTTTAACAAAATCCATAATTTTAGGTGAAGAAGTTGCCTTGGGGAGAGGTTGTGTTGTAGATTTGGAATTAACTACAATGGCAATGTGCATCAATAAGGAATATAGAGAACTAATTGGGATAGTTTGCTGACTTTTTTATTAATCAGTATCAAGAAACCCTTCTTAGCAACACTGATATTAACCCTAAGGAGAAGAATAGTGAGCATGTGAAAGCTGTCCAGTTAAGGAGTGAAAAATGGTTGGAGGATGTATTTCAGAAAAAAAATTGAAGTTGAAAGGATACTGTGGAAACTGAAAAACCTTTGGAGAACATATCTAAATACATAATAAAACAAGTATATCCAATTAAGATTAACTTAAAAAACCACCACCTCTATTTCCTCAAAGACTTGACAGCAGAAGATGGATCAATAATTTTCAAAATTTTTGGAAGCATTTAAGAAGCCAACTATTAATATTCCTTTTGCTAAGGCCTTGGACCAAATGACCAGTTATGTAAATTTCATGAAAGTAATTTTTAATAAGAAGAGAAAGTTTGGAGACATGAGATAGTTGCACTCAGTGAGGAGTGCAAGGCTATAATTCAGAAGAAGCTTCCTCAGAAACTTAAGGATATTGGGAGATTTACGATCCCTTGTGCAATTGGAGGGAGATTTTATAAAAAGCTTTATTTAAACTTGAAGCAAGTATTAACCTTGAGCTATTATCTATTTTCAGAAGGTTAGGATTAGGAGAAGTGTCTCCTACTACTTTGACCATTCAGTTAGTCGATCGATTGATCATTTATCTTAAAGGGTTTATTGAAGATGTGTGTAGCTAAGGTGGATAAATTTATCTTCCCTGTTGATTTTATTTGTTAGATATGGAGGATGATAAAGAATTTCTTATCATTTTAGATAGACCTTTCCTAGCCACTGGCCGAGCTATGATAGATATACATTTAATGTTTTAAAATCTATGAAATATCCTTCCAAATGTCATGAAAATGAGTGTTTCTGGATGGGCTTAATTGACTATTGGTGTAGAGATCATTTTTGAAATAGTTATGAATTAAAATTAACATAGCATGATTTGGATGAAGAGAAAATCTTAGATTCTCATGATGAATCAACTTTATTAGTTATAGATAAATTAAAATATATTCAGGAGAGGTTTGAGATCATAGATAGAACAACACATAGTAAACTTTTATTCCTTATGCTGAGGAACCACCTAAACTTCAGATGAAGGTGCTTCCCACATATCTCAAGTATTCTTATTTGTGGAATTCATCTATATTAATTGTTATTATATCCTCAAATTTATCACATTCACAAGAACAAAAATTAATAGGAATTTTGAGAAATTATAAGAAAGCCTTTTGGATGACCTTAGTAAGATATTAATGGAATTAGTCTCTTAATTTATATACCAAGGATCCCGGTGGAATATAATCATAAATCCCGAGCATATCCTCAAATGGGACTAAATCCAATTATAAAAAATGTTGGCAAAAAGGAAACTTTGAAGTAGCTAGATGCAACCCTATTCATTATGTTCCTAAGAAGGGGGAGTGTTAGTATCTGTGAATGAACATAATGGATTAATTCCTACTAGAAATGTCATTGGGTGGAAAATTTGTATTGATTACAAGAAATTGAATTTGGCCTGTAGGAAAAATCACTTTCCTCTACCCTTCCTAGATCAGATGTTGGATAGGCGAGCTGGTCATCGATACTTTTGTTGTCTAGATGGATATTTTGGATATCATCAATTACATATAGCTCCTGAGGATCAAGAAAAAACTGCATTCACAAGTACTTATGGGACTTTTTCTCTTAAAAGAATGTCATTTGGGTTATGTAACACACCTATTACTTTTAAGTGGTGCATGATGTCTATTTTCTACGACTTGATTGAGAAAGGAATTGATGTATTCATGGATGAGTTTTCAGTTTTTGAAACTTCATTTAATTCCTTTTTAGATCATTTAGTGAAGGTGTTGGAACATTGTGAAGAAACCAATTTGATTCTTAATTGGTAGAAATGCTAACTCATGGTCATAGGAGGTATTGTTTTGGGACATAAAATATCTAAAAGAGGCATGGAAATAGACCAGAGAAAGTTCAAGTTATTTAAAAAATGCCACGAGTCACTAATGTGAGGGGATTTCAAAGTTTTTTTGGACATGTTGGATTTTATAGATGATAAATATTCTTCTAAAATTGTCAAACCTCTATGTCCTCTCTTAGAAAAAGGCAACCTATTTAAATTTAATCAAGATTGCATAAATTCTTTCAATATAATGAAAGAAAAATTAGTCACTGCTCCTATTAGTCTCACCTGACTGCGAAGATCATTTGAGTTGATATGTGATGCTATTGACTTTGTTATTGGGGCAATTTTAGGGCAAAGATATGATAAATGTTTAAACTATATATTATGCCAACAAAACTCTTAATGCAACACAAATTAATTACACTAAAACTAAGGAGTTATTGGCTGTAGTATATGCTTTTGATAAAGTTAGATCTTATTTAATTGGAACCAAATATATTGTTCATACTGATGATTCAGCTATTAGATATCTTATGTTGAAAAAAGGATGCTAAACCAATATTGATTACATGGATCCTTTTGCTACAAGAATTTGATATTGAATTTCTGGATAGAAAGAGTTCAGATAATCAAATTGCTAATCATTTATCCTTATTAGATCAGCAAAATTCATACATTTATAAAGAAGAAATCAATGAGAATTTTCCTGGCAAGCAACTGTATGCTATTACTGAGTGGAGTTTTTCATGATATACTGACATAGTTAATTTCATAGTTAGTGATCTTATGCCCTATAGATTAACATACTACCAACAAAAAAAGTTCATTGACAATGCTAGATCTTACTTTTGGGATGACTCATATTTGTGTAGAAAGTGTAAGGATCAAGTAATCAAACAATATGTACCCTTAGAAGAAACCCAAGAAATTATTAAGTAATGTCATGATTTAAAATTTGTAGGACATTTTGGAACTGATAGAACTGCTTTTAAGATTTTACAGTATGGATTTTATTGACTTACTCTATTTAGGGATATGAATACACATATAAATACTTGTGATAAGTGCTAGAGAGTAGACACTATTTTTAAATGTGATGAAATGCCCCTATACTTTACTTTGGAAATTAAACTTTTTGATGTATGGGGTTTAAATTTTATGGGACCATCTGCACCATCATTTGGAAATTTATGTATTTTGATAGCTTTAAACTATGTTTCAAAATGAATTGAGGCAATAGCTCTTTCAAACTCTGATGCTCAAAGTGTCACCAAATTCTTAAAGAATAATATCTTCAGTAGATTTGAAATGCCTGAAGTGATCATTGATGATGGAGGAAGGCACTTTAGGAATAAAAAAATGAGACACTAGTTGTTAAATATGTAATTAAACATAAATTTGCCACAACATTTCATCCTCAAACAAGCGGTTTAGCAGAAGTATAAGAGAGAAATCAAGAAGATTTTAGATAAGACTTTCAATCCTAGTAGAAAGGACTGGTCTTTAAGATTAGATGTTGCATTATGGGCTTATAGAACTGCTTACAAAGCTCATATAAGAATGTCTCCAAATAGGCTCATTTTTGGAAACACTTGTCACTTACTAATTTAATTAGAACATAAAGCTTATTGAGCTATTAATGATGTTAATTTAATATGAAAGAAGCTAGTGAGAAGAGATTATTGTAACTAAAAGAACTCGAGGAATTAGACAAGAATATTATGAAAATACAAAATTTTATAAAGAAAAGATGAAAAATTAGCATGATCGAAAGATTCTTAGGAAAGATTTTGAACATGGACAGGAGGCTTTACTATTTAATAAGTGATTAAATTTTTTTCACAGAGAATTTAAGTCCAGGTGGTCGGGGTCATTTACTGTAATTAAAGTTTATCATTTTAGTGCAATCCATATTAAGGATCCTAAAAGTGGTAGGGTGTTTAAAGTGAATAGATAAAGATTTAGACTCTACCAAGGTGGAGAAAAGCCTATAATTAATGAGGTCTTAATGTTGGGTCAACTTAAGTGAGCATCTGGATTTATTGGGCTGATGATTTTAAACTAAGCACTTCTTTGGGGCAACCTAAGTTTGTTGTTGTTTTTAGATGTGATTTATTCATCAGTTTTTGTGGTGTGCAGTTGTTTATTTTTGTGTGTTGATGTTTAAGAATGGGATTTGATTGATTTATTTTTAGTGTGATTTATAGTAGGTGATTCCTTACTCTTCTTGTTGTGACTAGACTTAAATATGTTCTTTAGAAGTAGTAGAATCAACCTTATCCTCTACATCTTAGTTCTCGATTGAACATAAGGTTAACTAGAGATATAATGAGTTTGGACATAGGATGGGTCCATCTCAATTCTTAATTTCCTATTTCCGACCCGGTTCTTACATTTTAGTGGTTCAATAAACCAACAATTAGAGGAATTCATGGAGGACCTTTTTCATTTGTTCTGTCAGTGGTGTACGCTTTATGGGTAAGTAAACATGAAGTTGGCAACAGATAAGCCAGTAGATCGGAGACATCTTGTTTAAATGTTAAACCTTACCAAAATTATTTATAAGCATATGTTTATCAAATGAAAGGAGAATTCATTAGAGATAAATAAATAGAGAAGAAAGATGCGATGAGAAGATGTAGGAGTTAACCTCATTTATCTTTTGTATATGTGAGTTTATTTATGTGGAGAAGGACTTGGGGAGGATTAGAACATTCACTTTAAATGACTATCAAAATCAAATTTGGAACGTGCACGTAGGCTAAGTACCCTTAGGATCAAAATTCTAGGAGTGGTGCTGGCACCTAAGCGTCAAAAGAATGGTACCAATCCTGCACCCTAGGGCCTTGGCACCACCATCGCTGTGCATAGATTCTAGACTTACCTGAGTGATTAAACAACCCAAACCTCCCGAGTTCAAGTATTTTTGGTACAACATCTTCCCTGACTTCTCTCTGGCAATGTTGGAGCGCCACTTGGGGCATTCATCTCTCATCTTTTCCTCATGAATGTTAGCTGTGAGGAGGAGATTTTCATCCATTAAAGTCGATCTCCGCCACAAAAATTGAACTATATTGTAAGCATGTAAATAAAGGAAAAGGATCAGAGTTGGAGCTGCTGAGTTCTTCTTCTTATTGCCCTCCTTGACCGCTACATTCAAGCAACTTTTGGACATAGTAGCTGGTGAAATTAAAATCTTTCAGGGCAAAGTATATATGTTAAATTAGCATTGTTCACACTTAGATTTAGTGAAAAAATTTATTTTGATCATCAAGCCAATTTTTGAGCCGCTGAAGTTGAAATTTATAGAAAAAAATTATAGATTGGTGGTGATAGGACATTTGAATTTCTTATATATACACCTTATCAAATCCATGGCTTGGCCCATCATTCAGAGGATGAAGATGATGGTGATGATGATGAGGAGGAGGAGGTGCAGTTTATTTTTATTTTTCTGATGTGGATGTAGTTTCACTTTTATTTTTCTTTTTCCTCTTACTGCTGCTATGATGAACTCTTTTGTATTTCTTTGATGTGATGGATGATTTATATTTTTGTCTATGGATATTAATGTGTTCTTTGCACTAATTATTTTTGGTTGTTGTGCTAATTGTTATACCAATATGTTGCCAATTTTAAACTCTTTATGCTGATATTTTTCATTCTTAAGCTGCTAATATGTGATTTACTTGTCAATGCATACTTGTCTTTTTTATTATACTTGTAAAATGGCTATGAATAGACTCATGTGATAGAAAGTATTTCAGCGCTATTTTTTCCCTATTCATATTCATGTTATACATTGGGCAGGGAGGGGGGGAAGGTGAAAAATCCTTTAAAGACTTAAATTTTTTTGTCCTCAGTTACCTGCATTTCAAAATGTTGACATTTAAATGGAATTTGAGTTATATGGTGTTAGGTTAAAAAATATTGCAATTTTGTTTAGAGAAAACATAGATTTTTTTTTTAGATTATGTGTAAATATGTCTAGACTAAGGTATAGTTAACTGACAGTTTAACATGATGAAAAAATTGTTTCATTATTTATTTTTGTAAAGAGTGTTACATTTGTCAATTAGGCATCCTTAGATATACACTTCAAAAAGAATTAGTACTCTATTCAATATAAATTTCAATTATTACATATTTCCTTTAAAAAATAAAATAAGAGTGAAAAGAGTGTTATAGGTTTGGCTTTAGAAGGGTGATAGTGCAAGTCAAAACTATTAAAGGACTATCCTGATATTGTAATCTTCCTTAAAGCAATGTTAAAGATTACAAATGAAATTTGCATCCTGAAGCAAGAAAAGAAAAAAATGTATGATCAAAAGAAAGTATTAAGGGGAGGTGAAGCTTGAGGAGAAGCCTAATCAAAAAGTAGTTTTACTGAATTATTTCTAAAGTTGAAACTTTATTACATTCTTAAGCTTATTGATCCTGATTTTTTATATTTAAGGATTTATGAAGTTAACACCACTACATCGCCAAAAACTTGATCCTTACATAAAAAGTAAGTTGTGTAATATATATATATAATTACAGGCAATTAATAATGAGATTCTACCCAAGTATATATATCATTGTCAAGTAATAAAGGACTTTCTATTTAAGCCCCAAATATCGATCCTACAGGGAAGGTGTAAATTGGAAATTATATGTTTTACTAGGAAATTTACATAAAATCAAACAAAATCACTGTCGCTAATTTTGAATGTTGAGCCATTATCAAAATTAAAGTACTTAACAATTAGCAAAACATAAATGCAAAGTTTAAAAAGTAAATACTAATCTACTAACTATGTTATGAAATGAAGATTTCTTATGTGAAAAAGCGTCATTCCCACTACAATGAGGTTTTGGTGAAATGAGATGAGATAAATGTTTATAATATGTATTGTACCAAATAGGAGCAATTATAATTCTCTACCCTGATACAGTGCATAGAAAATCATTGGCTAATCTTAGGTTTAGTCCCTAGATCTGTGGCTAGGCTAGGAGGATACCGGCTCCCACGCCAAAGCTCCTACTTCCCTTCACCTGAAGGCTAACTCTCGCTTTAGTTTTTAAACACTAAGACCGAATTGGGGATTTTAGTTTGTCACCCTAAAGATTCTCCAATTCTACACCCAACAAAGAATATTTCTCTATTTATTTGCACTTAATTCCATGAACAATTTTCTCCTTCATGAAATCAAATGTGATCCTCACTTTGTTATAGAACTCATACTCCATTTCCCGGATCATATGTTTCACAACATATTTTAACAATTTAATTGGCTAGATCAAAATAGAAATTAAGTTCGAAGTTGAAAAATCATCACAATTTATTTTATATTTTAATATTGGCACATCATATTATCTCTTCATTTCATCATATCTCAGAGTAGGGAGAAAGATAGAGTGAAATACTCAGACTTCATGAGAAAGACACAACAAAACACAAATTGTATATAAAAAAGAAAGTTCATACAACACTAATAAACAAATAAAACTTATCTAAAACTCTTTTTCAAAGCAAATCCCTTGTATCCTTTTCTTAGGAATGCAGGAAGAAGATATCTCTCACTTTTCTCCTTCTCCAACACTCTTACAGAAAGGTCTAAAAATGCATATATTTTCGCGGTATCACTTATCTATCTTTAAATTAAATTTGTAAGTTTTTCTTTAGGGTGTTTAAATTTTGTTTGTATATGTTCTAAGGTGCTTTAATTTACAAATAATTACTGCTTTTTAAGTTGAATAGAAAATCAAGTTTTTCTCATTAAATGAAAGGTTCCCTAGGGTTAGAATTGTTTATTAGAGTTAATTTAAATTTATTTTATGAATTTCCTGAGACAAAGTTGTTAATGGTTTTATTGAAACCCATTTCCTCCAATTAATAAAATTAATTTTGAAATATTTAGTGTTACTTGAGGACAAGTAACGTTAAAGTTTGGCGGATTTTTATTTGTCTAAAAGCATGATAAATTTCTTTTTATCTTTTACACCTATTTATGGATGAAATTAAACTTTAGAGAAATGTATTTTTATGGTACAATAGGTAGTAGATGTGGAATGAAACGATAAAGAAGTGGAGCGAATTGGAGGTGAAATGGAGCAAAACGGCTCCAAGAGGACTGACGCCTAGGTACTAACCTCTTGACGCCAAAGCCTAGCACCTCAAAGCCTTGGTGTCATCCACTTGGTGCCTACAAACCAGTTTTAATTGAACTGGACAGAGAGCCTGGTGCATAGGTGTCAACTCTCCAGGGCCTTGACGCCAGCAAATGTTTTGTAGTTTTTCAGTAGTTCCTTCGATGGTTATGTTGTGAATATAGCTAATGTTTGGTGCTTAATAGAGAAATTTTAGGTAGTATAAAAAGTGGAAAAGACCTTCGAACCCTAGAGGAAATCTTAGAGGAAATATAGAGATCAATTATAGTTTAGATTTTTTTTTTATTTCAGAGTTTGCTAAGGATTTGAAAGGATATTCTAGAGAGGTTCTTCAGCGAGGCAGCAAGAGATCTTCTTGTGAGAGATTTCCAGTGCTTAAGAAGGAAAAAAGCTAATTATTGTGTACACCTTTGTGTTGTAACTTTCTTTAAGCATAATTCTAGTGGATTGATTTGTTTTAAGAATGTGTTGTGGCAATTTTTTTATGCTTCGTGAGTAGTTTCATTTTACCTTTCTCCTTGTGATGAATAAGTAGATGGTGTAGAATGGTGACATGTTTTTAAAATTGGTTTTTACTCTTTAAATGGATGATTTTCCTTCTATGCTTCGTTTACTTATCATTCTGGCCAAATGGTTTGTTAAAATTTGTTGTGAACCTATAAGAACTCGGGAGAGGTACAACATGAACAACGAGGAAAATGCAAATAGATAGAGAATTAATCTTTAATGGGCTCTAATTTGGGTTTACGGAATTAAAACCAAATGAGTCAAACTTATTTATGGAATCGAAAGAGGGTAAAGTAGATAATGCTCTTATTTGTCACTTACGACATTTTCAATCTATTGCCTTCACTATCTACACACCTCTTATACCATTGCAAAAAGGAAGGTAGCCTTATCACTTAATGTCATCCAAATTTTAATATAATTAGTGGAATTTTTACATATACTAAATCATTAATATAACCATAAAACTTTCAAGACTTCCAAACTAAGAACTATTTTAATAGGCTAGAACTTTCCTTAAGATTGTAACACCTCTTTCCCCGTGGGATTGATAATCTGGACACAAATAGCTGATTTACTTGAAACAAGCACATATACTTGTGTGATATGAAGGGCTGCGTAAACACCTGACCTGGAAGCAAATTTGGCGGTCCAACACACACATTAAGATTTTGGGGCCGTTGTTGGGGACCAAATGTGTAGTGCCACATTGCTACAGAAATAAAATTAACAAATGCACAGTACATAAACAAAACTACAAATGTGCATGCTCCAATTGCAGCACAACACCCTATCAGATGTGTGTTAACTTCAACAACATGAACTGTACCTACCGGAAGGATGGCTATCTGTTACAAAGGGTTGATGCACTGGTGAAATCAGCGGTCGGTCATTCAATGATGAACTTCTTGGATGCCTTATTTGGATATGATCAGCTAAAGATTCACCAGGACGATGTAGAGAAGACAGCTTTCAAAATTGCTGAAGGTGCATAATGTTATAATATAATGGTGTTTAGCCATAAAAATCCTAGAACTACTTATAATTGACTTATAGATGTAATTTTTTTTAACAAAAAATGAAATAAATATTGAAGTCTATGTGAATGATTTGTTGGTTGAGAGTAAATTAGTCGAATAATACATAAATAACATAAAATAAACCTTCGAAACACTTAAATAATTCAATATAAGAATAAATCAACTAACATATAATTTCAGAGAATCCATAAACAAATTTCTCGATTATCTCTTGACTCTAAAGGGAATAATCTTGACTCTATAAGGAATAACCTTGACTCTAGAGGGACTAAAAAGCAACCAAAAAAATACATGCATAGTTAGACATGTAATCCCCTCAGAATATCAATGAAGTATTGAAGTTACTAGGTTGGATTACAGGTATTATTCAATTGATCTCTAGATCAATTGATACATGTGTAGATTTTTTAAAATTCTAAGGAAAGCAATGAACTTCACCTGGTTGGATTAATAAGAATAAGAATTCAAAAAGCTAAGAGAATCCTTAGCATCTTTACCATTTCTCCAGAGTGCCATGCCAAATAAAGTCATTTCTCTATTCTTAGGAGTAAGAACTAAAGCCAACAGTTTAGTTCTTATTGGAGAGGAGATTGGGAGACATTTCTCAATCTACTACATCAGCCGAGTCCTTAGAAGCTAAAATCAAGTGCCCCATTATGCATAATCTAACATTTGCACTTATTATTTTTCCACTCAGGCTTTAACCATATTTTCTACAACATCTGGTCCATCATCAACTATGTACTCAAATCCATTTTAATTTAATCAAGCACTCCAATTGACTCCTCAAATGAGCGGTAGAGCTCAACTAATTTGGTGTTATGTGCTCTAGACTGTAATTAAAGAACTAGTAGTGTTGACTTCCTTACAGACTTTTCTTAAACAAGTAAACCGACTGAAGGAGCATTCTTCAAGAGCCAGACCTCAATGTTGTACATCAACACTACTTCAAACCATATAAGAGAAAATCTTGGCCTCTCTCTAACCGCTCTGAACATGGAGTATGTCTACCACTCAACTAAAATTGGGTTCAAAGTCACCAACATTTGCATCAAGTATGAAGCCTTAATCACCTAGTTGACGCTTGTACATGAGATGGGTGCTTGATACCTCTCAATGAAATTTGACACATAGTTGGCAGTCAACCAAATCAATAAGAAATTTTAAGTCAAGGTCGACATGATAGACAATTAATTAAACAAAGAAAAGATGGACATCAAAAAGTATGAAGGCTTTAAAATTTTGCCTATTTCTTGGAAGGAGAAGCAAGTAACTAACATATTATCCAAGTTTATCCCCTTAGAGGAGGAGATGCCCCAATGATTGGTCCAGTCAGCCATCAAAGAACAAAAGAAAATGGAAATGGAAACTGAAGGCCTGAGGAGTTGGGTGGATCCTTACATCCAATAGTGGGAAAATGTCTACAATATTATAGACTTGAGGATATTCAAGATCAAAGCCGCACAATATCTTCTATTCAAAGGGAAGCTTTTTTAGAGATTTGTCAGTTCAAAGTATCTTAGGTGCATAAAGGAAAACAAGGGAAAAAAAGTCCTCTAAGAAATACACTCTAGGATGTGCGAAATCCACTTAAAATAAAAAAAATTTTAGCACACACGGTACAATGAATATTTTTGGCTGAAAATTCTGAAGGACACGGAAGAGTTCTCTAAGAGAAGTAAGCCATGCCAAAAGTACGCATCATTCTATCATGAACTAACACAAGATTCAACTAATTTTATAGCCCTTGACCTTTAAATATTTGGGGATTAAATATCCTTGGATCATTTCCACCATCTCTAGGTTAGTGTTTGTTCATCTTAGTCACAGTGAAATATTTCTCCAAGTGGATTGAAGCTAAGACACTCATCCAAATTGTTATGAAAATCATCTAAAACTTCATCTAGATAGATCTTATCTATCAAAATGGGCCACCATTAGTCAGTACTGCTAACAACAGGATGTAATTTGCTGAACAAGGGGTGAAAGACTTCTGTCATAGCAAAGTGGTTAGCCTGAAAATTGTATAAATGCATCATCCCCAGAGGAACGAGCAAGTTAAAGTGGATAAAAAAATTATTAAATACTCTAGGGGAAAGTATTAAAGGAGTAGAAGTCCATCCATCAGATCCATGGGTGGTTCAAATAACATCATCAATTAGAGATGACCTCAACAATTTTTTTTTCCTTAGAGAATTTCTTATATTAATACAAATAAAAAACAAAAGAAGTTTCCATTCCAACCTTAGTATTTCTTACAAGCAAATATGGAAGACAAGATTCGGCTAATTGTATGCATAATCCTTGGTCTAAAGGACACTCAGTAAACTCAGGGATTTCATGTAATCTGAAGCCTAGCCAAGGCTTTGGGAACATGGACCTGATTGGAGAATAGACAACGTCGCATGACATCCAATCGATAAAATCAAATTGAAATGGTCAACAACAACACAAGATGTCTGATCAATATTGCTAAAACATGATACATAAATAAGAACCTATGTCCCTTAAATCAACTTTGGTCAAGCTCTGTAGATGGTTCCCTACCCATTTGCAATAAAATCCATGATGGACGGCGAGCAAATCATCCTAGCATTAAGCCTAAATGGTTAGCTCCGCAAAAGTTGCAGTAAGATTTGTTTAATTTGCCTAGCAAAAGGTGAAGCTCGTATAGGTTATGACCAGAACGAGTAAAAGAAACATTAAACGTGAAGTACTTGAGTCAGGTAGTATCAAGAACAATCAAGAATTTCTTCTAAAGAAATTAAACCATCAATCATTACAAACATCCATCACATGAAGAAAAGAAATTCAGTAAAGATAAAAGATAGATAAAATCTTGCCAAAAAATCCAATTGATTTCATTAAAAAAGTATTACAAAAATTTCTTTTTATAAAATAGCTTTCTATAATTTGCATTTTGATTACTAGAAACAAAAGATTATCCTAAGATCAGATGGGTTAGAGCCAAATCAGGTTTAGATGGTCCTCCATCATCCGTAGTACTTTCTTCTTATTCTTTTTTTATGTCAGCTCCTCACTACTACAGTGGCAGAGCAGTGAGCGGCTTCAAAAACTCATCCATATTGGGATACTTAGAGTCCATTAAATTAGCCAGAACAAACCAGTCAATCACCAACTTTATTCCGAGGCAGAGAAGCCTCACATGAAAAGCAATTAGCTCTTCATCTATCTTCATGATTGCCCTTTCATTCTTTAAAGTTTTGTTCTCTTCCGAGATAGAGGACAATTACCCTAACAAATGAAGTACTCCAGCCTGAGTTTTTTTAATCTTTGTCTCAGTAATAGTCACCTGTTTCTCAGCCATTGTAGCTATTTCCGCAATTGCCACAACCACATCCTCATTTTCTGCCCATTGATCCTCTAATTCCAATCAATCACCAAAATCCTTAAAAACGGCCATAGATTGGAAAAGAGAGGATTCATAGGCTATAATGTGGTAACAGCCAACTACCTTCCATAGCTCATTATAGCTGAGTGATTGATGAACCATCTCAAAGGCAAGGGACCAGCATACCTCCATGAGGGTGGAGGGGTACTCAGCTGTAGTAGCAGAATAGATTTATAAATCTTTCTTTAGGTAGAGCATGCTAAATTGACCTTCAGAGATGGTGCTAACCATCACAACTTAGTTGAATCCATGTAAGAAGGGACTCCATTCACCATTTCCTGGGAGGGGGCAGAGGTAGAACACATGACTTACTAACGGGAACTTTCCCCTTTTGACGACAACCATCTTCCACATAACCTGAAGTTCCTTGCTAAAAATGGGCTCTTGTTCTCATTCAAGTTCAGATTGGGCCACAAGATAAGGTCGGCTGGCTTCACCTGTAATGGTCGGGCTAGGAGTTGTGGAATCATTTCAGAGTCCTTTATTTGATGAATCCAGCTCCTCTGCGCTACTTGCCAAGTTGCTTGGATTTTGATCATTCTCCCAATGTTGTGCCTCTGATGGACCTACAACCAACAAAGTCGTCTTTGCTTTTCTCTCAATTATTATTGGCTCGCTTGTTCAGATTCTGTAAACTACCACTAATGTCTCAAAGATGGAGTATATGAAATCCCCGTCTAAAGTACTTTTGGTGGATTGGGCAAAGGACCCCCTCAGTTCGTCAATGATGTAAATTCTAGGCTTCTTTTAAGCAACTTTGACCGCCTTATCTCTACGTTGGGAATCCTTGGCATTCCTCAGCCTACAACTCAATAGTCATACCTCCAAACTTTATAGTCAGCACGTCAGTGTACTGGTGCATCGACAGGTGCCTCCCAATCACTTCTCCAGCCTTCCTCAGAGTTTGGACAGGAACAAATCTGTTATTCTAGTAAACATCTTCGATTGGTATTATCTTGAACCCCTAACCGACGAAAGAAGATCCAAGGAAGAATCAAAGTTTCCAATCCCTCATTTTGTTTCAAGCTTCAGAAGCTGGAAGTTCTTAGACGAACCAACTTAGACGTAGCCTTCCAAGTCAACTCTGAATGAGAAATATTATGGAAAAAGATAAAAACATGGAACTCCTGATAACTGGCAGTCAGTAATGATGGTCATGATCACCTTTGAATGACTCCATAGTGCTTGAATATGGGCCTGAAATCATGCCAGAAAAGATGGATCCTCCATCATAATTGATCTCTATAAAATATCAAGCATCTCCCAAATGAGTTAGTCATTCAAGCATAACTCTTAGTTGCCTGAAGTTAATTCGAATCTTTAAGACACAAGTTTCATGGATCAGGTCCACATCCCTAGGCGACATGAATGACCTCTCAAGAGCTAAAATCTACATTGGAGCCCTCCAAAAGAAAGAAAAGAAAAGAGCAGAAGTACCGAGTGAAAGAGGTGAGTAAAGGATAAAGAACATACTAGGGGACTTCAACCCCTCACCTCTATATATAAGGGTTACAGGGAAGCAGAACCGTCGTGCCTCAATTTCAAAAAAGTGTATCACATCAACATAATTTTTGAGAGAAACTAATTACAAAAAGTAAACTGTATTTTGAAAAACTTTTAACAAAGAATCTTATTCAGGAAGGAAAAAATTTAAATCTGGTTCGTTCGCTGCTTCAACTGAGATAAGACCTTAACAAAACAGCTTCTTATATATCACATTACCCCCAAAATTAAAACTATCTACACCGCCAACTTTAGTCTGGGCCAAGAACTTCAAGTAAGTTTCATAAACATTTGACAGTGCCAACCAAACATTTGCAATGTTAGAAGCCTTCCATATCCTCTAGTAAGGGAGCTAGCAAACTGGGGACATCCTTCGCTTTTGGTTTTTTCTCCATACATTGCAAATGTGCTAGCCTGGCAATTCACCATATTTTCCTCAATTTGAGTTAGCATCAAAGTTGTCTGAACCAGTCTTAGAGCCTAGCCATAACTATCATCCCCTAATAACGAATTGATAATCTGGTTGTTGGCTTTCACATAAAAAAACAAAATTTAGAAAGAATAAAGAGAGATTTCATAACCTCGAAGATCAAATCTCCATGTGCCAAGGAGTCGATTCACATTTATGCAGAGGAGTATCAAACTACTGTCACCATGCAGTAATGGAGTAGTCACAATCCTCAGTCCCTCGATAGATGACTGTGCACAAGAAGCTTTTTAACCCCCAAACAAAGGAGCTCAAACAACTTATCTCATAAGAGGATTAGTTGGCTAGGCACGGATGACTGGAGGAGGTTGAATAGATGATCGTATTGCCAGGAAGCCCAACCTACTTCCATCCTCTGCCCAATCCTACTTCCTGGGAAAGTGGATTTGATTTAATTTAATCTATATGTATATATATATATATA
>NW_018165197.1:330840-333023 GCF_001263595.1 Phalaenopsis equestris | reverse complement strand
AGTTTGGCTCTTTACTAGGATAATATATATATTTTTAACATGATTTCATATATATATATATAGATATATGCAATTTTCAGCTAGTGAAATACCATTCAACATACCCAGGGTTCTTTCATGTGAACATTGGAACCAACAGAAGAAACTCCATCAGCACAGAGTACTTGATGATGCCAAAGGTGGAAGCATTCAGAAACATTTTGTTGTAATTGAAGGTTTCTTGAACAAGAGAAAGAGGAGGAAGAAATATGAAGAAGCTTGAATGTTCTTCATTCAAAAAAACAGCAGCACCTTTTTTAAATTGCCTCCCAATACAAAACAGAGAAAAAAAAAGTGATTAATGCTCCTAATCAACGTCCATAAAAATAGCTAAAGGAAATAAAAACTTTAAAACAAGATTTAAAGAAAATAAAACTAATTCCTTAATCCTAGGCAGTTCTAAGAAAATATTCCAACACTCCTCCTTGTCTTAGGAGCTGCGAACACCAATTTTTTGCCTTAGAAATTCAAACCTGCTAACTGGAAGTGGCTTTGTGAACAAATGTGCCAACTGATCTTCAGATTTGCAATAAGTCAGAGTCACATATTTTTCTTTCTAAACTTCTCTTAGAAAAAACAACTTGATATTGAAACGCTTAGTTTTTCCATGAAACACAAGATTATGAGAAATGGCAATAGCAACTTGATTGTCAACAAAAATCTCAGTACTTTCATTCTGCTTTATATTAAGATCAATTAAAATCTTTCTCAGCCATAATGCTTGATTTACAATAGTTGTTGCAACAACAAATTCTGCTTCAGCAGTTGATTGAGCTACTGTTTCTTGCTTCTTTGAATTCCATGCCAGTCACTATCAGAGAAACCGATCAACTTGAACTCCTTACTTCTTGTAAATTTAATACAAAAACCACTTGTACCCTTGACATATCGAATTACTTTTGGCTGCCCTCAGATGCAATTTTAAATCTGGATAGAATACTTACAGCGTTTAAAATGTCAGGATGTGTTGCTGTAAGTTACATCAAGCAACCAATCAAACTTCTAAAGTGTCTTTCATCAACTTTATCAGCTCCATCTTCCTTACATAGCTTCTCCTTTTGATTCATAGGAGTGCTTGTTTCCCTGCATTCTTCAAGCTTGAACTTTTTCAAAATCGCCTTGGCATATTTCTTCTGGCAAATAAAGACTTCTTGCTCGGCTTGCTGATTTCCATTCCAAGAAAAAAAGTCATCAAACCAAGATCTGTCATCTCAAACACTTTCATCATCTCTTGCTTGAAGTTTTCGACCAGGTTTACATTATTTCCTGTTAATAAAAGATCATCAACATAAAGAGAAACTATCAAAACATCATTAAATTGATTTTTGACATAAATAGTGGCCTTAGACAAGCTTTTTTTAAAGCCTAAGCTTAACAAATGCTCATCTATTTTGATGTACCAAGCTCTTGGAGCTTGTTTCAATCCATAAAGAGCCTTCTTGAGAAGAAAAACTTTATCCTCCTCTCCTTTCTTCACAAAACCTTCGGGTTGCTCAACATATATCTCTTTCTGCAAGATGTCATTTAGAAAAGCAGATTTTACATCAAGCTGGTACACTCTTCAATTCATTTGAGCAGCTATAACAAGTAAAAGTCTTATGGTGTCCAAAAAAACAACTCGTGCAAAGGTATCTTAGTAGTCCACGCCAAAAACTTGAGCATAGCCTTTAACCACAAGTCTTGCTTTGTACTTGTTAATTGAGCCATCGGCATTAAGCTTTGTTCTGTACACCCATTTGACTCCAATTACCTTCCTGTTTCGGGGTCGATCAACCAACTCGCATGTTTTGTTCTTCTCAATCATGGATAACTCCTCCTCCATTGCAGCCACCCAATTTTTATCTTTCATAGCAACTTCAAAATCTGCAGGTTCACATACAGCTATGTTGCATCTTGCATAAATGTCAGTGAGTAGTCTAGTACCTCTTACAGGAGCATCTTCCTCCAGTTCATTCTGCCAATTTTCTCCTTCATCCATGCTTGAAGTGGGAAGTTTGGGCTGCGGATCAGTTACGATTTGGCTGATTTCCTTTGACTTATCCCAATTCAATTCTTCATCTTCCATAAAGTGAACATCTCTGCTTATAACAAGTTTTCCAGTTTGTGGTTGAAAAATTTTATAAGCTTTTGAAACAGTGCTATAG
>NW_018165197.1:268300-330719 GCF_001263595.1 Phalaenopsis equestris | reverse complement strand
CTTCAGCCCAAAAATGTTTGGGTAGATTCTTCTCATGCAACATACATCTAGTCATTTCTAGAATGTATTTATTTCTTCTTTCACTAACTGCATTTTTTTGTGGAGTGTAAGGAGTTGTTAACTGATGTTCAATGCCAGCTTCTTCACAAAATGTGTTGAAATTTTTTGATGTATACTCCTTGCCATTGTCAGACCTTAATATTTGAATTTGATTGCCACTTTGATTTTTCACATATTTTTTGAACTTCAAAAATACTCCAGCTACTTCTGATTTAAATTTTAAGAAAAAAATCCAACACATTCGAGTGAAATCATCAATGAACACAATATAATATCTACTACCTGCTAATGAGGGAGTTCTTTGAGGTCCACAAACATCTGTGTGAACTAACTGTTGCTTATGAGTGGCTCTCCATGCTTATTTTGGAAAGGACTTCCTATTTTGCTTTCCAAATTGACAAGCCTTACAGGATAGTATATGATCATCAAACTCCAGAAGCCCAATTGTCATTCCTTTTGACTTCATCTGTAATAGTCCTTGATAATGTTAATGCCCGAGTCTCTTGTGCCATATCATTGAGAGACTTTCTTTGATTAGAAAGGTTGATTGCTCCTCCTGCATTGGATTGAGTAAAATACTCCTCCCTGTCATCTTGATTTCAAACATCTTTTGGCCTGTAGCATCATCTATCACACAAGCATTCTTCATGAATATCACTTTGAATCCCTTCTCTATCAATTGACCCACACTGAGCAAGTTATGATCAATGTTTGGTACATAGAGAACATCAGTGATCAATTTGGTTCCTGAACAGCTTGCATTGGCTACTGTGCCCTTTCCTTTGACTTCAATATAATCACCGTTCCCAACTCTGACCTTCTTGGACTCGGTACTCTTTAATTCCTTAAACAACTCCCTGTCATGTGTCATATGATTAGTGCAGCCCCTATCAATAAGCTAGCTTTCACTTGTTTCACGACCCGTGAAGCAAGTTGCAACGAAAAGATGATCTTCTTCTTCTTGATCTTCCATTTTTGCTTCATCTTCTTGCTGCTGATTTTCATTCTTACAAATGACAGCTTCATGTCCCAAATGATTACACTTGCTGCACTTTGCATCTGGTCTTCTCCAACATCTAAAAGGAAGATGACCTTTTTTGCCACAATGCTGACATGGAGGAAAATCTTTCTTTACTCCAACTTTTCTTATGTTCTCAGATGTAGAACTTTGTCCATTTGTGGTTTGAGACTTCTTGTTCTTGAATTTCCAATTCTTTTTATCTTCTTGATGCTTAACTTGTAAGGCTCCTTCAACGACTCCTTCTTCCCTCATTGCACGCCTTTGCTCTTGTGCTTGCAAGGCACTTAAGAGTTTTGACAAAGTAATATTTGTCAGATCCTTTGTGTTTTCTAAGGTGGTGATGGTAGCCCCAAATCTTTCAGGCACTGTTACAAGGACTTTTTGAATAATCCTTGAATCTTCCAATGAAGAACCCAATAATTTGACTTGATTCGTTATGTTGAGTAGCTTGTCAAAGTATTCCTTTATATTTTCTGTCTCCTTCATCTTTTGCAATTCAAAGCCACGAATTAAATTCAGCACCTGCATCCCTCGAATTCATTCGTCTCCCTCATACTCAGCTTTGAGATAATCTCAGATCTCCTTTGCTATTTTTAATGACATAATTCGAGTGAAGATTGTGGAGGAAACTGCAGAAAATAGACAGGCTTTTGCCTTGGATTTCTTCATCTTACTCTTCTTTTGTTCTTTAATCTGTGCCACAGTGTGATTTTCATGAAGAGGAGGAATATCGTAGTCTTCTTCCACTGCTTCCCAGAGATCCAGGGCTTCTAGATAATTCTCCATGCGTACTGCCCAAATTTGATAGTTCTCACCGTCGAACAAGGGTTAACAATCGAGGAAAAACTGGTGTCATACTCCATAACAGTCGCACGCACACACAGGCCCCTTAAGAAATGAGCTCTGATACCAATTGAAGGTTTCTTGAACAAGAGAAAGAGGAGGAAGGAATATGAAGAAGTTTGAATGTTCTCATTCAAAAAAAACAGCAACACATTTTTTAAATTGCCGCCCAATACAAAACAGAGAAAAAAGAAAGTGCTTAATGCTCCCTAATCAACTTCCATAAAAATAGCTAAAAGAAATCAAAACTTTAAAACAAGATTTAAAGAAAATAAAACTAATTCCTTAATCCTAGGCTGTCCTAATAAAATATTCCAACAGTAATTAAATATTCTTTGCTTGATGGTCTGAACCCATTAGAATGTTTCTTCCATGCTTTATCTGGTCATGCAAATCTATTGAGTGAAGATGCTCAACTCCAGGAACTTTGAGCAGGAAACTTATGTTTTACATGCGGGACTTGTATGTTGCCTATGATGGAAGGGTGAGGAAAGTTTTATGGAGAGGAAATTGTTCAGTTTTGTTATAGTTTTCCTGAAAATAGCAAGTTTTGTAAAATCACATCTGAAAGAGAAGCTTCGAGAAGCGTTCCGGTGGTCAACCTGTTGGCTCAATGGCTTCTTGTTCCTTATCAAAAATAGCATACTGAGCCCTGGAATGCCCAGTGAATCCATTTTGTCCATCCCCATTATTGAATTTTAAGGCTTTACTAGAAAGGAGTACTGGTACAATATCTGGCGTCCATAAAACATCACTTTTTTATCAAATAAATTAAGAAGGATAAGATATGGCTTTGAGCACGCAGCCTTGGTAGTGAAGAGTCCAGCTTGGGCATGTTCTTTTTGCTGATATCGTTAGAACCATAACAATTTTTTATGCGAGGAAGGACACACAATGCTAGGTTTGAGCCCCTGGGTCATCTATTTTTATGTAGACAAAGAAAGCACGAGTAGTAGAAGATTAGAAGCACATAGTGTCAAGGATCAACTTGTTAGAAGTTACCAAAAGAAAGAAGCACTTATTGACTCACTCCCTAAGCTATTTATAGAAAGCAGTAAGCTTTCTTAATGCCTTCTTAGTAGTTATTCTTATTTTATTGTTCTGTGTTACATGTTGTTTATGCAGTTTGGTTATCATCCTACACTTCGTTTGAAAAGAGGGCAGCCCGTATTTGTTCAATGGCATACAACAAAACAATGTGAAACACATAAAACTTATGAATGTGTGAATTGTGTCCCTTTTTGTTCAATGACATACCACACAACACTGTGAAACACAAAACGTGTGAATGTGTAAATTGTGCCCTTTTTCTATTTAATGGTATGCCACCTAAAATTTTGCATTTTTGAACGATTACAATCAGTTGGACAACCTTTCGTAGTTTTTCATAATATATATGAAAAACTGTATTTTTATTTTGAAAAATATGAGACCGAACTGATCTCATATATGCAATAATTTACATGATCGAGCACAACATCACAAGTGACATACCTATCCCGAGAAATAGACACATTACTTGATTGTAAGACTTGATTAAGTAAATTAAGGAATTTATGACGTTCATTTTAGTCTGCGAAACATTTATGTTAACCGACAAGTTTTCCTGTCTAATATAAAAGATTTGACAGGGTTTACATTAAGTTGGGTTTCAAAGTTTCCTATAAGGGCAAGCTAAGGGCAAGCTCCTATAACTCCTATAATTAATTACATCTTAGACAATCGAAATCGCCTAAGAAAATTCTCGATTTAGATCAGAAGGTATTGTCTTTAAGAACTTCAAAGTTTAAAGTTTTTAAGGTCGAACTAAGGAGTATCAAATTGGAAAGATCAAATCATAATAGTTATTTATGAATCCAAAGGGATAAAATTAGAGGATGTCACGGATCCTGAGGCAATCCTTGAAGACTTCCCAAGTTATCATATAGTCTGGCTTTAATTTCAAGGAAATATTATGAGAGGTTTCATCCTGCCAATTTTATTATTTAGGGCTTACACTTGCATGACAAGGTCATATAAACAGACTGAAAGATAAGAGGGTTTATGTCATAAAGAATGATAAACTCAAAGTCTAAACTCGTTAGGGCTTATGTTACACAACATGAACATGCAAAGGTCTAAAGATAAATTTAGGATTATTGTTGTACTAGACATGCTACCTCGAAGTTCTATGGCATGTTATTTAATTATAAGGAAAGCATTGTTGTTGTAGATCTGTTTGCTCTCTCGAAGTTGTTCATCTGTACATTCTTATCATGCTTCCCACAGAGTTAGCTCCAAGCTCCTCGTCAAAGTGATAGCTCCAGGCAAGAACTTATAGGTTTGTAGTTTAAGTGACAAGTTTTGTTGTTGTGGTTGTTGTTTAAGTGCCGTTATGGGGGATTTTAATTTAATTAGAGTGACACCGGTTAGGATCTTATGGTTCCCTCATTCTGACACCACTACTTTGTCTTGAATTTACATAGTCTAAACTAGTTGTTAAGCTTATTTAAACCATAGCACTCCCGTTAGCAACCGTAGGTTACCTCATCCGAGAAATCCTTGTAAACCCAAAAGGAGTGTATTATGTTCATTCATTGTTTTGAAAGTGCAGATTTAATTTTGAAAATATGTTTTTGTTTATTTTAGTTTTGATTTATTTTTGCAAGTAAAATAAATAAATGCAAGTAGAAAATGTCGTATGGTAAACAACTAAGATTGCAATGCATAAAATGTAAATTCGTGTCTAGGCCTTTGTTACCGCTGCATGGTTAGCATCATAAAGAATAATATATTTGCAATAAATTTAAATAGATTACAGGAAAGTAAACAGGAGCATCCGGTAAGGAAAAAGTTGGAGAGTGAGCCATAGAAAAGCATGAGCAAGTAAAGAAAACCAATAATCACAGATGGAAGATCAGAATGAAGTGTAAGACATTGGTAAAGGTGGGGGCTCAGAGCTGCACTGTGTTCTTCTTACCTTGAATAAGAGCTAGCAACCCAATAATCTATGGAGGGCATTCCTAACCTCGATCCAAGTGATTAACCATGGACCTTTATAAGGTTTCATTTTTAATTTAATATTCATGCATGTAGCGTTTATTTTAATAGGCAAAAGAAATTTTATTTTTGTAAATACTTTTGCAAAGTAGTATAGTCCACAGAATAATTACTTTGATCAAGCTAGGACTACAGGAAATCTAAGAGTATCGAGGCAACAATCTCATCAAGAGTGTAAATATTATCATCGGTCCTTATCCTCTCCCTTTATTGAATGTCCTTAAAGTAAGAGATACTATTTTAAATCCCATTTTGTATCCCTCGTTGTAGCACACAATAGCATTACTGTCATTGCCCTAGCCGCCTAGACCTCAGACATACACAAGCTCAAATCTATCCCACCCATATTGATCATGTTCCATCCATCGGTGGAGGTTTTGTAGTAACCTCTAACTTTCAATCAGATAATCAGTAATTCCATGAGGTAGATTAAGTAGTTATGGGTCTTGGTATTGGAATTCTCCTATAGGAAGAGTAATACAATCGTTAGTCAATTTCTTCAAAAATTCTTCAATATCACTTGCTTTTTTGGGTTCAACTTGTTCAATTCAAGAGATTGGATTTTTCTTACCCTGGCCACCAATTTAGTTTTTTGAATGAAATCATTAATGTAAACTTGGGGAAGGTCTGATGAATTTAAAGCATCAAATGTAACTACTTGATCATGTTTTCACAAAATTACATTCTCTTCCCGAACATCAATAATAACCCTTCCAGTGGCTAAGAATGGTCTCCCAAAAATCACATGCGTTCATTATCAACTATTAAATTCAAGATAATAAATCAGTTGGAAAGATGAATTTATCCATCGTAATACATAGACATTCAACTATGCCTAGAGGTTGAGTCATAGATTGATCTGCTTATTGAAGTGTCAAATTTACAGGCCTAATTTCCCCTCTTCCAACTTGTTTGAAAATGTTTAAAGGTATGATACTTGCTACTAAGTCACAAAGTTCTTGTGGCATAAGGAATTGTGAAACTACTAGGGTCCTTGCTAGGCTTTTGTAGTCTTTGAGGGAACGGAGGGGGAAGTCTCTCAGTTGGGTCAATTGGAATGACAGAGAAAACTTTTCCTATGACAACCTTCACAAGTGTACTATCATTCAGACTGCTAGCTTCCTTTTCTAACTTAATTCCTAAGTTTTACTACCTTGCAGTACTCCAAATTTTGGTATTTTGAAATTACCTCAGTATTACTAAGCATTGCATCTGAGGGTATATTATTCATTGAGTTCACATGCTGTCCTAATCGAGTTTCAAAATTTTTGGTGTTCCCCATTTGAATGACTATCTCCTTAAAGGTGATTTCTTTTAGGCAGGTTGGGAGCTTGAAATCTTTGTGGGTATGGCTGCCCTTGAGGGTGATTGCCTTGGGATGGTCAGTTACCCACAAGGTTCTTTTGAGTGTTTCACCATTGTTGGTTGTTATTATTATAAGAGATATTTAGGTGCTTCCTCTGACATGGGTTGTAGGTTTTGGAATAAGGGTTATGGCCATGGTTTCATATGACATTGACAAATTCTAAAAATAGAAATGTTATGATCTACCACTGGTCTTGGAATCAATCTATTGTTAGGTGGAAGTCCTTGCATGAGATTCATCCCCAGATTATTAAACTTCCTCAAGATAAAAGCCACTTAGGTTTTAAGGATAGCTAACACATCTGATTCATGCACACTTTCTATCTTCTAAGGGGTAACTTCTTAAACACGTTATTAAAAATTATTTGTTTCCATTTCTTTTTTCAGTTGGTAGACTTTATCAAATAGTATAGACATTAATGATTCTTCTGCAATAGCATGAACTATGGATCTCAAAGAACCTATCAATTTATTGTAAAATGTTGGAATTATAAATCAATCATGTAGGGCATGATGCGAACACCTCCTATGTAAATCCTTGAACCTCTCTAAAGCCTAATATTTTTTTCTCAATTCTAGAGTTTTGGATGGAGGAAAGTATTTGGCTAGGAATTTTTCTGCTAAGTTATCTGAATCGTTATTGATCTTGGGACAAGGAAGTTAAGTCATACCTTAGCCTTATCTGTCAAGGAAAAGGAAAAAAACATCATTATAACGACATCGTTGTGGACACCATTGTTTCATAAGGTAACACAATTCAAAAAATTTGGCTAAGTGATGGTTGGTGTCCTTAAGGGAAAGTCCCCCAAACTGGTTGTTCTGAGCCATCCGGATTATGACAGATCACAATCAAAGATGTTGGCTTCAATATGTGGATATTTTCTTGTGTAGATATCTTCAACAAAAGGATTATTATATTCTTTAAGTGGTCTCATGGTAGAGGTGTTATGGTCAGCCTTCTCTGTGGATTATTAGCACAAATGGTCATGACATGCCTAACAATTACCTACATATTTTATGCTTAATTTTAATAATTTTTAATGATGTTACAATTTAAAGGAAGATATTTTGCATATTTTTGGTTTCAGGTACAAGAAATGAAATTTTGGAGAAAATGAAGCTAAAATGGTGCAATTTGGAGTAAAAATGAGCAAGAAAGAAAATTCTGACTTGACACATCTCGATATGTCTTTCTATGCTTAATATACTTTACATTTCTCATATGTTTTTGAATGAAATTATACTTTAAAGAAAGATTATTTTCATGTTTATTTTGTAGGTATATCTGTTAAGAGCAAAACGTAACTGAAATGGGGTGAAACAAAGTCAAACAAAGTAAAATAGTGGAGTTGTTGCAGAGTGGCGCATGATGCACCAAAATCCAGAGAACTGGCGCATGATGTTCTTGAGACGACTCTTTGCGAATTAAGGGAGTTCAGGACCAATTTTGGGCATATTTTCAAAGGGACACTTGTTCTAAACACCCCTTGGAGTGATTCAATGCATCTAGACAATTTGGATGGTTCTTTTATGAAGGGATATGTCTCTTGTATCAATAGACATGTCTTTTGAATTCAAAAGAGTTGACTTTTGGATAGAATTTTGGAGGGAATTTTGAATTCTTTTTGGATAGAGGCAGCCTTTTATAAAAGAGAGGGAAGTCTAGGGCTTGAAGAGGAGTTTTGGGGCGTGAGGTGTGAGTGTGTGTGTGTGTGTGTGCGTGTGTGTGTGAGGCGTGAGAGAGAGAGGCAAGGGCTTGTAGATTTTCTTCAAGGATTGTAAGAGGAGAGGTAAGGTGGGATATTTCTCCTTCATTACACTTCTAAGAGAGAATTGAATGTGCTTGAAAAGAGAGAAAGGATTGAAGAAAACTTCTAGTATTTGCTTGGGAAGGATTGTGAGATAACTTGTGTTTTTTATTTCTTTAGTTTTGTAAACTTGTTTTAATTAATGAAATTCATGTTTTTTTTTGTATCCTTCTCATGAATTATGAGTAATCTTCTTTATTCTTCTCCCTACTTTGAGATATGATTTTGTGAAGAATTGATTTTATTTTATACTGTTTTAAATGTCAAAATTTTGTGATGATTTGAACTCCAATCTTCATTTACTTTTCAATCTTGCCAATTGAAATTTTAAAACGTGTTGAGAAACATAAGATCTGAAAGGGCTATGATTTCAACAATATGGTGAGAGTCACATTTGATTTCAAAATAAATAGGGAAATATATTTTGTTGGAGGCAGAATTGGAGATTTTAAGATGACAAATTAAAATCCTCAATTTGGTCCAGTTGATTGGATACTGATGTGAGGTTGTCAGCCCTCAGGTGAGGGAGAATTGGGAGCTCTCAAGTTCCAGCCGGTATCCTCCCATTCTAACCACGGAATTAGGGACCAAACTCTGAATTAGTCTATGTTCTTTATGCACTCGGAAGAGGGTAAAGAATAAGATTGCTCCTATTTGACACAAAAAAATTTTATATATTTTTAAATAATTTTAATTTCTTCACAATCTATATACTCATTGTAAAGGGGAAAAGGGGAAGGATTCTTTCTTAACGGATTCTTTCTTAACTTTGAACTCTTCATCACAAAACTTTGTTTAGTCTTAGTAAATTTAACTTTGAAGTTTAGAAATTAGTTTAGTAAACTTTATTCATTTAGTTACATTTCTATTAGCATTCATTAAACCCATTTTAGCTTATATTTCTTACTTTAATTTTTATAGTTTGACTATTGTGATTTATGTTATTATCATAAGAATTTTCATCTTCCAAACTAAGACTTGATAGTAGTAGACTAGAATTAGCTTAAAGGATTTCTTACTGCGCTTCTCTATAGGATCATCGTGGGATCAATAATTGGGGCTTTTAAAGAAAGCCCTATATTACTTGAAGCAATGCGTGCACTTGTGTAAAACCACTAGTGTGTGAACTATTTTATATATTTTATAACATTTTGATTTTAATCGTTAAATATAAATTGGGTCAAGTTTTTGGCCATATTTTAGAAAGCTAAATTAGTGCATAATTTTGGGACGGGTCAAGTTTTTGACACTGTTACTAGGGATTTAAATTGACATAAAAAATGTAGAAAAATAGCACACACTAGGGGCGCATCAAGTTTTTGGCGTCGTTGTCATTGAAGCTTCGATGAGAACTTTAGGAGAATTTTAGTTAAACTTGTAAGAATTAGATTTGAAATTTATAGTATTATTATATAGTGGGTTTAATTATTGTGTGTTTATTTTAAAGAAAATCCAAAATACTAAAAAAAATTTGATATCTATCATATTAGTTAAGTCTTTAGATTTGTATGTGTAGTTCAGGAGCTGCAAACCTTGAATTTTACAAGTCAGATTTGGAGAGAACTTTTGGGAGAGATTTGAAAACACTCCATGAATTTAATATAAAAATGACGGATCAACGATATAATGAATATTCAGATTTTGATTATAATGCTAGTAACTTTGAAAGAGTAAACCTAAGAGAGTGGCAAATTTTCTAGAAGATATGCTTACCATTTTAATTTCTCAGGTTGTAGATATTGAGAGGAAGTTGGATCAATACATAGAAAGATATCCTCAAGGAACCAGAATTATTGAGGAAAATTCATTTGGACAATGGATTAAAACTAGCCATGAGATACATAGTTTTTATTCTGATTATTACAATCCATGTTAGGAAAATCATTTGAATTTTAACAGGAATAATAATTTTGGAGGAGAAGACCAATTTTGGTCAAATAATCAATTTAATCGGACATGTAGTTGGAATAATCATGGCTATTATAATGATGAACTTTCTTTTCCTTATAATTTTGACATCAACCCCCAGAATGATGAGAAGGATTTATTAGAAGATGTTGTTATTCAAATGGAGAGTGAACTGGAGTGTCAATGGATCACAATAAGGAATATAGAAAACCAACTGGGCCGGATTATTAACTCAATTAATAATCCTCCTCAATTTAACTCCAACCCATGGGATGAGGAGAAGGAAATATTGTTAGAAGAGGTTGTGATTCAAATGAAGATTGAGATAGAAAATCAAGAGGCCACAATAAGGAATATAAAAAACCAACTGGGGCAGATTATTAATACAATTAACAGTTTCCCCCTAGAGATTTTACCTAGTGACTCTGAGATAAACCCTAAGGAGATGAATGATGAGCAATTTAAAATTATCAAAGTAATATTTAGAAGATAATTTGAGGATATGCTTCAAAAGAACTTTGAGTTGAGAAATGAGGATAAGGAGATTGAAAGACCAATGGACAATATTCCTAAGGAATTAAAAAAAAAACCTATTTTCTCAACTAAGATAAATATAGAAAGACCGCATCTACTCGAGAAATGAGGATAAGGAGATTGAAAGACCAATGGACAATATTCCTAAGGAATTAAAAAAAAAACCTATTTTCTCAACTAAGATAAATATAGAAAGACCGCATCTACTCTTTACTCAGTACCAAGGGGAAGAATTGAAAGACAACCCTGAACAAAAGAGTAACCAAGAAGAATTTAATCAAGAATTTGAATTATCTAGAGAGAATCTAATCCAAAAATTGGGAGTTCATGAAGTATCATTTAAAGATCCATTTCTTATAAATTTCAAGGATGATTTAAGGATGATATTAATTTGATATTAATTTGAAAATTGAGAAAATAACTAGAAGAATATTGGATCTAGAAAGAAATATGAGGAATAAGGATATGAATCAATTTGAAAAGGAAGAGTTGAAAGAAAAATTTGAAATTGAAGACTTTGTAGGAATCCCTGAATCTGGAAATGATTAGGTGATTGATCAAGGATTACTTAAATAAAATTTTGATCCAGGTGGAATCATTTGTCAAGCTGGCAATGTTAAACAAAATGCTTTATGGGAGGCAAACCATAATTATCAGTTTGGTTTGAGTTAGTGTGCTTGAGATTTATGATTGCTAGTGTTGTATTGGTTGTATTGTGTTTGCTTTAGCGTTTGCTTTAGCGTGGATTGATCAGTTTAATTGATGATTGGTAGATGTTTGGATTGTTAGTGGTTTGATTTACTTTTTGTGTATCATAAGGGAGGTGATTTCTTAACTTCTTATTATGGTTAGATTTTTATATTCTCTTGTAGTTGTTGGATTGACGAGTCCACTACGACTTGGGTCTCACTTGAACTTAAATTTTACAAGAGACATCATTAATTTTAATAGCGACAATTCTATCTCTATTTTGTTACTTCTTTTTCTGACTTTGTTTTCATTTTATAGGAGTAGCTAACATATTTGATAAGTAACATGTGGATGAATTTACACTATCCTTATAACTGTTAGAGGTGCTTAGTTAAGGAATTTGGTGATGCTTGGGGTTGGTGCTCGAGAGCCAATATTTCAGGGATAATCTTATTTTTGGTATTAGAATCTATAAATTTTTTTATAAGTACCTAATATATCTATGCAGTGATTTCGTTAGAAATTGGAAGTAAGTGAGATGCAATGAGTTAAAGGAAGAATTAACCTCATTTACCATGTATGTTTGTGTTTGTGTTAATAATAACATAAAGATTTGGAGAACATATATATATATATATATATTCCTATTTTGATACTTGTTCTGCTTGTTAGACCTTTCTTTCCATTTTATCGAGCATGTTTTAGTTTAGACTTACTTTCTATTACATATTGTTCTGTTCTTTGATGAATATTTGTAAATATTTGTGATAGATAGAATTTCTAAACTGCTTTTCTTTTGCTTATATTTTCTCTATTGAATGTTATACATGTTTAAAATCAATTTTGGGGGTAGGAAGAAAATTAAATTTTAAAGTTAGTATACTTCCTTTTAGTTCAATATTATTGCAAGCATGTTTTAGGCTAGATTTACTTTCTCCTGCTATTAATGGCAAACATTCTATCATGATTATACACGTATATGAATTTAATAAGATGTTGTAGTAGTTAGTAGATTCAACTTTTACTTTTTCTTCCTGCTACATTTTATGGAATCAAGTGTAAAATATTTAAAAATTCATGTTTGGGGGGAAGAAAATTTTCTTTTTAAAAAAGAAGCAAACTAAATTTTATTGTCCTCAATTAACTATATTTTTAAAATTAGTTTAACATGACCCTTATTAGAGTTTAACTTTAAATGACTATATTTATGTTTGTAAATATTATGGTAAATTTAGGTAAAAGTTTGTAATAACGAAGGTCAATTCTAAAGTTAAAGATATTTGGTATGAAAGGTTATTACTATGTTTTTGTTTTTAAAGTAAAGAAAATTGTATTTTGAAGTATTAAGAATTTTAGAGTTTCATGTAAGAAGAAAAGAATGAAGCTTTATCAAAAATCGTAAACTAATATGAATTTATAAAGTGAAGAAAGGTAAGGAGTTTTGACTTTAAGAAGGGGATAATAAAGTTCAAAATTATTAAAGGCTATCCAGATATAGTAATCCTCACTTGAAAAATAAAAAGAAAAGAAATGATTAAAAAAATCCTAAGAGAAAAAAAAAGAAGAAAATAAAAAAAGAAGGAAAAAAGAATGTGAGGAGCAGCTTGAGAAGATGCCTAATAAAAAATTGGCTTCACTTGAATCAACTTGAGGAAAAGGCTTTAATACATTTTCTAAACTTGTATTGGAGTATTAATAGCATTACTAGTAAGGTTTTCTTGAAGTTCTTTTTCATATGAATGTTCTATGTATCCTTGATATGACAAATTGCAATTCTTCTTGAAATGAGTAGAGATTCAGAAATCTTAAATTTGATTACTAAGTACTCTTAGACTTAGAGTATGAATCTAAGTTATTAATGATTTTTCTTAAATTTTACTATTTTATTTATTAGAATTTATAAGTTAATCTCTATCATAATTCATATTTTTTTGTAGTAAAAGGGTTACTTGAAGACAAGTAACATTTAAGTTTAGGGGATTTTGACACGCTTAAAAATTACATACTTTTTTATATATATTTTATGCTCAATTTTAATGATTTTTAATGAAATTACACTTTAAAGGAAGGTATTTGCATACTTTTGGTTTCAAGTATAATAAATGGAGTTTTGGAGAAAATAAAGCAAAAATGGTGCAAATAAAGCAAAAATGGTGCAATTTGAAAAATGGTGCAATTTGGAGTAAAAACGTGCAAGAAAGAAAATTCTGACTTGGCACATTTCAATATGTCTTTCTATGCTTAATCTACTTTACATTTTTCACATTATTTTGAATGAAATTATACTTTAAAGAAATATTTTTTCATGCTTAATTTGTAGGTATATCTGTTAGGAGAAAAACACAATTGAAACGGGGCGAAACGGAGCTGAAACCGAGCCAAAAGGAACAAAATAGTGGAGGTGCTGAAAAGTGGCACATGATGCGCCAAAATCAAGTGAACTAGCGCATGACACACCAGAAATGTCGCATGATGCGCAGGAGACAACTTTTTGCGGATTAATGCGGTTCAGAATGAATTTTGGGTGAATTTTCAAAGGAACACTTGTTCTAAACACTCCTTAGAGTAATTCAATGCATCTAGACAATTTGGAAGACTCTTTTATGAAGGGACATATCTCTTGGATCAATGGACATGTCTTTTGAATTCAAAAGAGTTGACTTTTGGATAGAATTTTGGAAGGAATTTTGAATTCTTTTTGGAGGAAGGCTGCCGTTTAAATTTCTGGAGATGTTTTGAGGTCTAATCTTGCAGGCTGAATTGATTGTAATAAAAAAAAGAAGAAAAGAAAAAAAAAGGAAGGATCTTTTAATATTTGGGAAAATTCAGGATTGATTTGGAAGTTTCTAATTTGTTCCTTATGGGGATGTTTCATGACTAGCTCCGGAAGTGTGCTCCACCTTTTTTACTCATTCGAGAAAGTCCCGTCAGTTGGATGTTTTAGGATAACCCTCTTACCGCTTTGGCTTTTCTTTTCTAAATTTTTTTTGGAGGTGTGTCAGTCTTCTTTCTTTTTCATTTCTTATTTTTTGGTTTGCTTTTCTTGCTTCTTGGTTTAGGATTTTGGTGTTTATGTCTGATACATAAGTGCATATATATAGTCTTTTGCTATTTATGAATCATCAAGCAATGTCGCAAGTAGGTCAATTTTGTTTTCGGGCTTAGGGCAGGCGGTGATGACAAAGGAACACCAGTCGTAGAGCAGAATGATATTTCATCCTACGACATCAGGACCCAATCCAAGGACCTGGTGAACCGTAGGATGATAGTATTATTCACTGACACAAGACTAGCAGAGGACCCATACCTTCATAGGTTGTTGGCGGTCCTACGTCCGACGACGTGATCGACTCGTGGACAATCATAATTTTAAAAAATGATAAGAACAGATACAATATTTACAAAAAAAATATTTTTACTACAAAAAAATGATACTACTTTTGTTTGTATGCCTTAAATCCATGCGCATGCTAAAACATAAATTTTAAATGTATTGTAACTTGGTTGTTCACTTGTAGATTACCAGTACCGGGCTAAGGAGCACCCTCCTAAGTTAGGTTTACTAGGAGACCCTTCTAGTTGAGTGGCGGGCTTTATACATTCGGGTGATCGATAGTAGCATTCGACGTCCCTCGAGTACATATATATAGTATCTGAGCCTAGCCCCGACCCGAGTGCTTGCTGTTTTCTCTCTTCGGGTTTTTCGTGTGATTTTATTTGAACTTTGGTAAAGCACTCGTGGTCTTTTTCCGGGACCTTCCTGTGTTTTTGATGACTTGCTTTGGGTTGTCATTCACTGTTTTGCTCGAGTTTTCCTTCGTGGGTCATTTGCCGCTTTTTCTCCAGTTTTTCAAGTGGTGTTTCTTTTGTTGCTCATATTTACTTATACAATGTATGCTAGCTCATTTCTTAAATTCTATCACTATACTTATATCTGCTACATCAACCACACTTAAAGGAGCAGCGGACCTCCTAGGTATATAGGTTTGTTTTACATTACAACACACTTTACTGTTCTTCTCCACTGAACATTCTACTGTATACTGCATGCTTTACTGTTCTTAACTGCGCTGTCACTGTTTTCCTTTGTTATTCCTGTTACTATTTCTTTTACACACTATAACTTAGAGTAAGAGGCCAGTATTTGGTTTTATAAGAGGTACCGACAACAGATCATTGACTCAACAATTGCATGTACACTTAAAATTAACATCGAGCTCGAAGGTGTTACGACGGGGACCTCGAAGCTAGCATTATGGGCAACACGACCATCTTCAACAGCAGAACATGTCAACACCAGCTAAACAATCCTTTCTTTAGAATTAAATAACAATCCATAGGATTTCGAGGTTGTTCGCCTAGTGCGATATAAATCCTTAACTTCTCTTTAGGCATTTGTACAGGTCTGCAGTATAATCTAAGTCTTAACTCGTCTTAGGATTTCGATGTTGTCGTTCGTTACGACCTAAACTCTCACATCTTCCAGGGCATTTGTGTGATCGTTTCACACAAATGTGAGCCCTAAATTAATGAAATTGGTACACACATTTAAATATTTCTCCTCTAAACTGAAGCCAAACCATAGGGTAGTTTGGGAAGTCACCGAGGTTCTCCTTCGGATCTATGACATCCCCTAGTCTCTCTCTTCCTTTGGATTCCATAATATTTTCTAAATTTGAGTTATTCTTCTTTCACACCTCTTTGTCCGATCTCGTTGAAAAGTCATATTCCTTTGACCTTCTTGAAGACAATATCCCCTGACTTTTATATAGAGTTTCCTTAGGTTCCTTCGGTTATCTAAGATGTAATTAAATATAAGGGCTTGTATTTATAGGAGACTTTTCCGAACCCAGCTTAATATAATCCCTATTTAATTTTTTATAATAAATAGGAGAAATTGTCGGTTTATAAACTTGTCAGCTTTGTCAGCTTATAAATAAAATGATTTTCACAGACCAAACGGATGTCATATATTTCTTAGTTTATTTGATCGAGTCTCACCTTGAAGTCTTGTGTTTATCTTTTGGGATAGATATATGGCTTGAGGTATAGTGTTATTTCATTTAAACTATAAAAGATATAAGATCACTTTGATTTCATATTTTTCTAAATATATATATGTAAATTAAATACCTTTCCGAAGCGGGCGACGAGATTTTGATTCCGGCGACCAACAGCTTCCAACGGACAACTCTTTAACTAAAATAATGTCGAAAGCGCCACAAAAAGTTTCTTAAACTCAAAAAAGGTCGGAATAATGACGATCGACACATTGATGAACCACCGAAGAGCTAACTCCTTAAGTGTTGTTAAGAAAAGTTGACATTTCATCATATCATTAATCTGCAAAACTCAGACAGGTGACTCAAAAGAGGCCACATGATCGGTGAGATCATTATTCCTCTTGTATGGATCCAAATGAGAGACCCTTAACTTGACCAGGGGTATTATCTCCAAGATTTGTCGGGTGAATGCATTGTCCGAGGGAGGCTAAATAAGTGCTTCGACACGCTCTACCCCATGCCTAACCATCAACGTAGACTATTGTTGTCCACATGTTCGGGATCTCCTTGCTTTTTGGTCACTCGATTCACACGACCGTTGGGCGCTAACGAATTCTCTAGGGGAATCCCTTGATGGAGAGCCCCCTGAGATCTGACCTCTAGAAGGGATGGTTGATCATTCTTTCGAATGAATGCTTCTCAAAGGGCCTCAAATTGGCTCATCATTTTCTCTCACAACTTTTGTAAATGCTGTTGAATCTCTCGATTCATTGATTCTCTTCTGAAGCGTCTCTTTGCTATAATTCTCCTTCATAATGTGCCCCGCTTCTTGTTTGTGGCATCTCACCACATCACCTTTTAGAATGTTGAATCCTAACATGTCTTTTCATAAACACGCCCCGAGAGTTAGAGTTGAGAGAGACAGAGAGAGAATGATTTGTGCTTCATTTATGTCATGACAACCTACTTATAGGGGTCTCAAAATCCAGTTGCATAAAAAGGAGAGAACAATTATCATAACCGCTTGATTAACTGAATGGATGTCTCTTTCGAATGAAAATTATTTTATAATACAGAAAAGATATAGTGTGTTGATCATCGGGTGTTTCAAGTTTGGCCGGCTATGTCGACCAACCATATACATCATATCACTTCTATCGAGGTATCCAACTAATTGATTAAAGTCGTCGGTCGCTCGATTGATGGTCGATCATTAGATGATCAGTCAGTTGACCGCACTCGATTAATTTTGCTGTGTGGTCAACCAACTACTTAACAAGTCTATTCGTTCTTTGGCACGGACTTTAGTCTCCATAAACTCCATCATAGTTGCTCGATCTTTTGAGATTCGTGTTGGCATTTTTGCTGTATACACTAGGGGTGAAACTGAGCTCAGTGGGCTCTTGAGCTAGCTCGGGCTTGGCTTGATGAGTGGTTCGTAAATAGAGTGTAATCTGCTAACAAGCTATGTTCAACCCAACCCTCTCTCAACTCATTAGCTCCTGAAAAGTCTAGTTTAAAAAATAAATAACCAACAAATATACAGTATACTCAAAATATATAAAAATTTATAATTTTTTAAAATTATTAAAGATTTTAAAAAATAATAATTAACATTTTATATTAAATTATTTATTATTAATTATCTTTTAAATGATCATTTTATTTTTCACTTTATTAAAACACTACTTTTATTTTTTTTTTACTTATTCATAATAAATAAATCTGTTTTTGAGCTGATTAACCCAATTAATTACTCTAGTTGATTACACTTAACCGGCAACTCTCTTCGGAATTAGTAACGCCTTCCGGGCTTTCTATTTGTAAATAATTTGTAGATATCCCGAGTCATGATTTTAGGTACCCGTAGAATTAATTTTTTTCCATACGATTTATAACAAATACGCGTTGCGAAAGGTGGTTTCTTTTTTCGTAAGTTCCCCACTTTCCCCGATCCTAGTCCACGCGAGACTCCCTCTCAACTCTCTCCCTGCATTAATTTTTGGGAAATCGGTGGAATTTTCCAATCAAGAACCAAGCTGACGTCTTCTCGTTCTCCCGAATCCTCCTTTTTTAACCAGCGCAGGATATGGACCGCTGTTTTGCAGATCTTGTTCGCTTCATTGGTTAGCTGTTGATCATTCATTATCACCGGCGCCTGAGGTTGGAGCTTAGCTTATGGCGTCCCAGGCTTCCCTCGAGAAGATGCAGCTCCGGCAGAGCTACCGGAATCTATGGCATACAGATCTTATGAGCACCATCCGGGCTGATTTTCCATGTAAGGCTTGTATTCTTAATAATCCCTTTTCTTTTTCGCTTTTTTCATCCGCTTTTTACTGTCGAATTTTTTATCGTCATGGTGATTAAGAATACTATCTTTCGCTTTCTTTTGCAGTTTGCTGTCTGGCTCTATGGTGGTAAGTTCCTAATCCGCAGAGAATTTCTTTTTTTATTGTCGATTTTATTTCTATAGTTTGTTTGAGAACATTTTCTTCGTCATAGTGATCTGAAAATAGCATTTTGTGTGATGAGGTCCCATTTTGACGTAACCGAGGGGTCGATGCCTGCGATAATTTAGGATTGATCGGGGTGCTGCCTTGCTGGATTAAGGCATCATCGCTGGCGGTTAATTGAGCGGATACTTAGCAAGGAAGAATAGTTCATGTGGAGAGTTGATGCCCTAGACTTACGGCTATTACATTATCCTTTGTAATTAAACATTGTGCATAGATGAACTGATAAACGTAGTTACAGGCATTGATGAATAGGATCTGATGATAATAGCCTCAAACCTAATCAGAGTTTAGATCTGCCAGAAGGCAAGCAGATGGTTGGATTGGAGAGAGAGAGAGACATTGGTTGAATTTCTGGTTTGCTACTTTTTTCCTAGTTGAAACCCTATTCTACCCATCACTAGGCTGCCATGAATCTACTATTTTTCTCTCATCATTTTGAAAATTGGGATCCAAATTCTGTGAGTCTCGCTCGCTTTAATAGAAAATTATGAGCACAGATTGAATGCCTCTACCATTGAATTAATCTTATAACAATCTTTTTTATATTACAATCAATGTGCTCTTGTTTCATTGGCCCCTCTTGAATATTCTCTATATAAGGGCTCTTATAGAAGATTTTTGGTTCGATCTTTTGTGAGCTGACACTCACCACTTATAACTTTTTCTTTACTATAATGAATTCTCTTCATCTAGCTGATATCTTTTTCATCTTGGGGTTTTCACATAAAATTTGTGTGCTAATTTCTTTTATTGCTCATCACTTTAAATTTATAGCATGTGGTATCAAAGCAACATTTTTTTTAGACAATGATAATAATAAAGACATTTTGCTCTTTAATTTCAACACCATATTCTTACTTTGGCAGGTTAAGGTGTTAACAATTTTGGCAAAGGTTAATTTAGATGATGCGATGTTAGGATTTAACAAGATGCCATCATATTGAATGCCAGGAGAGAAGCAGCGTCTATATATTAGATACATATTTATTTGTCAAATTAGATTTTATAAAATATTTTAAGGAGAAGATATTGATATGTTATGGGTGAAATTTGAATAGTTGTGCACGTTGAAAAATCTCATCAACAAGTTATATTTGATCAGATACGTCAACTCGACCCGAACTTGACTTAAAAAAAAATTCGAGTTTGGTTTGACTTGAAGAATTCTCAGGTTGAATGAGTTAGGAATTCTAACCCGTTTAATTTTTTGGGTTGAGTACGGGTTGACCCATCAACTTGAAATTACCATGAAACTGACCCACTAACCTGAAATTAACTTGAAATTGGTTTTCAAACCTAAAATCGACCCATGCTTGACTCGAAATTGACTCAAACTTGACCCAATTTTTTTTTTTGGGTTAAACAGCTTATACCGGTTAGGTTTTGGTCAGTGGGTTTCGGTTGTTCGCATTTAGCTTATTTAATTTTCAGCTCGAGTTAAGGTCAAATAGTTTTGGTCAAGTTAATTTTGGGTCAGCCCCGTTCCCAACTTGCGAACCAAATGTAACACCCCTACCAACAAGATAGTTGAAAGCACATCTCTTGTAGATCTTTTAACTACTTTTTTTTAAAAAAAATTGATTTAAAGAAAATGAAGGTTAAGTATGACGAAGAAGATATAATGTTAATTTTTTTATATTCGTTGCCCTCATCATATGCAACATTTAAATATATCATATTATATGATCGAGTGACATTTACTTTAGATTATGTTTTCTCTTTTCTTTCAAGAGAAGATGAAATAGCTTATGGATGAATATATTATTCAAGGAGAAGGTCTATTGTCTTGAGAGTTTTGGTGTTGATATGTAGGGTAGACTACAAGAATAAGAAATAAGATCTGTAATTATTACAAGATGAAATAGTACATCAAATCTAAGTGTTATAAACTACAAAATAAGAATAAAAAAGCGACTATTAATTAGAAGGGAAAACAATAAGGTCTTTTTGCTAAAACTTGTGTTAGCAAAGAAGTTAGTAGTGGCAGTGAACTATAAATTGTCTCTAATAGTGAATTATATATTTATTGAATTTTTTATTTGGCATATAAGTTTCATAAATTTATAGTGGGTTTCAACATATGAAACAGTATTTAAGAGTATTGTGCTAATGGGGAATAATTCTTTAATAAGATAGCCAATATTGGATTTATCAGGATCAAGTTGTTTTATAGAGTCATCAAGATATTAGAAGACGTAGGTCATGTCAACGGTTTGAAAATGAATTAAATTTGTGTAATTATTCTTAATGCTAGAATGAATATATTCTAGTGAATTTAGAGTTTTGAAGGCCAGCAATTGCTCTCTTGTCATGAAGGAAGAGAAAAATAATGTTGGACTATGTCTTATAAGACTCTATAGTGGTAGGTGATGTAGCATATGTTATTTCTTTTATGTTAGATGATGAAGTAGCTATACTTTGATACATATGTATTAGGCACATGAGTGAGAATGAGATCATTGAACTAAGAAGAAATTTTTTTTTTAGATTAGAGCATTACTAAATTGAAACTTTGTAAAGCATTTCATGTTTGAAAAATAGAAAACAATTGAGTTCAACACATATATTGACAGTACTAGGGGATGCTAGAGTACATATTTTCTGATCTTTCGTGATCATCCACAGTATCGTCTATGGGAGGTGCCAGATATATGTGATGGATTATTAATGATTTATTGAAGAAAATGGAATACTATGATTAAAAAGTAGTATGGGAAGAAGATTAAATGGCATTCCATTAATAACGACCTTTAGATTTCTATTAGAGAATTTAATGATTTTGGTAAATTATAAAGATTTCTAAGAGCCTTCACAGTTCAGTATACTCTACAACAAAATAGAACGAACGATAGACTGAGTGATTAGAACGACAATAGACAATGTGCATTGCATACTTTTCAATGTTTTGCTATCTAAGGCTTTTTTCATTGAAGGTGCTTTTATAACTATCTACTTGTTGAATCACTTTCTTCCATTGTTATCGGTAAGAAGACTCCATGAGAAGTTTGATCATGGATTACTCTAGTTTAAGAATACTTTTCTATTGCTTATACTCATATTAATAATAATATTAAATTGGAACTTAGATTTATGAAGTTTGCTTTTTTTTATTTAAATACTAAGATTACATGTTATGGTGGAAAAAAAAACCATGTGTGGAAATGTTGTTTTTGATGAATCTGTCATGTTACATACCTTTTATTAGATCTAGTAATATTTGTTAGGAGGGGTCTAGAAGACAAGTGAACTTTTGATTGAGACATGTTCATATAAAACCAGTTAAGTTTTGATAGCATTGTGATGCTATTTCCCTATGATAATGACAACAACTATTATAATACTATATTGCCAAACATAGAACATGAAAATAATTTAAGCTTCCATAGAGGTATAACAAGGTTAATTTAGTTGCTTATGCTCTAATAGTGGCTGAAAATATTAATTATAGTGAAGGACCATTTAATTATACAAATACAACAACAAAAAAAACAACAACAACAAAGCCTTAATATCACTACGTGGGGTCGGTAAATAATTATACAAATAATTGATATAATTGATTCTAATAAATGATTAATTGCTATGCAGAAGAAGATAAAATTTCTATAAAAGGATAGTAGTTGGAATTTAGTTGAGTTTATATAAACAAAGAAAGTTGTTCGCGATAAATGAGTGTTTAAAAAAAAGATACACTATGAGTTGAAGATGCCATAGGCCAGACTATACTACTTATAAAGGGATGAAGTCAAATTTTAGGTGTGGACTTTACAAATATATTTTCTCTAGTTGTTAAGCATAATTTAATTTGAGTTTTACTTGATTTAATGGCTATTCTTGAGCTTAAGCTTGAACAATAAAAATTAACGATTGTTTTTTGTATGAAGTGTTTAAGGAAGATATTTATATGTCGCAATTTAAGGGTTTATTGTTTTAGGAAAAGTAGTATATGTTTGCTTGTTAAAGAAGTCTTTTTATGATTCAAAAGTCTCTTAGGCAGTGCTATAAGAAGTTTGACTCCTTTATGATCACTTATCAGTTAACATCATTAGTTATGATAGTTGTGTCTATTTCAAGTGGAATAATGATTAATCTTTTGTTTATTTGTTCTTATATGTTGATGATATGTTGATAGCTATCTAGAATAAATAAAAAAATTAATAAGTTGATTCTTAATATAGTAGTTAGTTTGAGATGAAAGATTTTAGAACTATAAAGAAGATCCTCAACAGGGAGATTCATAGCGATAGAAAGATAGGTAAATTATTTCCGAGTAAAAAAAATATTTATATATTGAGAAAATTCTTCAGAACTTTACTATGCAAAATTTCAAGCCTATTAGTACGCAATTAGTCTAATGTGTCAAACTTTTATTAGCATTTTCTTCACGATTAGATGTGAGATTGAGTTTGATCTGGAGTTTTATATTCCATTGCAGTGGGATCTCTTATGCATGCTATAGCATATTTTTGTCAAGACTTATTAAAGATAAGTCAGTACAGTTAGTGGGTACTTGAGCAATCCAAGTAGGGTGAATTGAAAGCAAGTCATTGGATCCTTAGATTTTTTATTAGATTAAAAGATGTTTGTTTAAAATTTAGGACTATAGATAGAATCATTAATTAAGTTGATTTAGACTTTATTGGAAACCATTGTAGGAGGAGATGACTTACAAGATGTCTTTACCATTGGTGGTTGTACGATTATCTGGATGAACACTTTACAGACTATTGTGCATTTCTTACAACTAAAATTGAGTATATGATAATTATTGAAGCTTGTAAAGAAGTTCTTTGGTTGAAATATTTATTTGAAAAGCTTAGTGCAGCTTAAAAATTACCACGGTAGATGTCTTATTGAGTGTTATTTGTCTTACTAAAGATTAGATGTTTCAGAAAAGAGTTATATGTAATAATTTTTGTTATCACTTCATTCGTGAAATTGTAGTGATATCTTGTTTGTAAAATTAGCTCCTTACTGATATGTTGACTAAGACACTCCCCATTATAAAGTTTGAGCAATTCTTAGATTTGGTTGATATTCACTGTCGATCTTCAGAATTTTTTATGAAAGAGATTATGATTGCTTTTGTAGAAGATTTAAGATATATTTTGTTTTTATTTGGAATTTATGTCAAGGTCGACATTATTAAAATTTGTTACCCCAGGGTTCTTGCTCATTTTAGTATTTAGAAATTATTAGCACGTGGATTGGAAACCTTTAATATTAGTTTGATCCTATGAGCACACTTCAAATTGCAATTTGTGTGCTCTTGTTTTATTAGCTCTGTCCTGAGTAATATTTTATAAGGGGATTATATTAGTCCACAAATCTCTCTTCTCCTTGTATGATAAACAACCTACTTTCTTTGATTTGGTTTTATTTGAGCTATTACTCTACTTATAATTTCTTTTCATTGATATGGCGAATTCTAATCATTTGTCTGTGATTTTTATCGTTTTGGATTTTCCACAAAATTTTTGTATTATTTATTTTATTTCTTTTATTACTCGTCGTTTCTATTTTAAAACAAATCAATTGGATTAGTAGTCCATCATCAGATAGCATGCATGAATTTTTCTAGGACTAGAATATTTTGTTTGGAATTAGAATATTTTGTTTGGAATCGTTTGAAACGTTGATTTCTGTTATACAACAACAACAAGAAGCCTTTATGTCACTAAATGGGGTGGCTACATGAATCCTTTTTTTGTATGTCATATTTTTATTTAATTCTAATAAATTAAAATCATTTTTAATACAACTTGCCCACATCTTTTTGGATCTACTTCTACCTTTCTTAATATAAGTCAAATCTAAAACATCTTTTCTCCTAATTGGGCCATCAGATGGTCGACATTTAAAGTGACTGAACCATCTAAAGTGACTCTCTAATCTTGTCTATCACTAGAGCTACTCTTATCGTTTCTTGGATATATTCGTTTCGTATTTTCTAACTATAAAGCCACTCATACACCTGAGCATTTTCATTTGAACAACACTTAATTTTATGCTTCTTTTTTATAAGCCAACATTCTGCGACATAAAATATTGCAGGTTTCACTACTATTTTATAAAATTTTCCTTCAAATTTAAGTGGTACTTTCTATCACCCACTTGGCCCTATGCGTTCCTCCACTTCAACCATCCTCTTTGATTTTATTAATAACATCCCCATTTATATCACCATCACTTTTAACAATAAACCCGAGAAATCTAAAATGTTCACTTCTTTTAATGACTCGATCACCCATTATTACAACCCCGTCACTAGATCTATTATTACTAAGATTACATTTCATGTATTCAGTTTTAGATCTACTCAAAAGAAAGCCTTTGGACTCTAAGTCATGTTTTTTCTTATCTCTCTCGTCTTATCCACAAGAAGGATATATGGTCAATTCTCCTTTTGCTCAAAAACAAGTGACAGATCTAATATACATATCTTTAATGAATTCAATGTAAGCAAAATATCAATACCTTTTGTCTAGAACTCTCCAAATTACTTTTCTTAAAACCCTGCCATTAGCTTTTTCTAAATCAACAAAAATCATATGTAAATCCTCCTTACTTTCTCTATACTTCATTATCAAACCTCTCATTAAATGTATAACTTCTATATAAACTTGCCCAACATGTATCCAAAATGATTTTGAGAAATTTTTCTTCATCATGTCGTAACTATGCTCAATTACTCTCATAAATTTAATGTATGACACATTAACTTACTTTTTTCATAATTTACACACTTTTGTGCATTCCCTTTATTCTTAAAAATAGGAATCAATAAACTCTTTCTCCACTCATCAGACATCATTTTAGTTTTTAAGAAAATATTAAAAAGTTTAATTAGCCAAAAAATTTTCAAATGTCCTAGATATTTTTATTAAAATAGCGTCGTCTTACTTCTTTTGCACACTTTATTTTTTTTAAAGCCTTTTCAAATTTCTTTTTAATAATGCGATCGTGGAAATAAAATTTTTGTTATTATTTACGATATTAAGATCATTAAAGTTGATCGTATTTTGATAATCTTTATTGAAAAATTCATCAAAATTATCTTACCCACCTATTTTGAGTATCCTCATCTAAGATTTTTTTTATTTTTATTCTTAATACACCCAAACTAAATCTTTATTTTTCTTATCTTTTTGCTTGATTATCTTATGCATATATCTTTCACCTTTTTAGTATCTAATCTATCATAAACGTCATTAAAAATAGAATTCTTAGCATCATAATTTTGCTCTCTTAAACTCTCTATGAACCACTTTATATTTTTCTCAATTATGTGAGCTTTTACTTTTAAGTCAATTTTATAACAAAATTCTTTATTTTTTATCTTTTCTTGCGCATATGATTTTTATTGATTTAGAAAAAGCTTACGATAAGGTTCCAAGAGATATCTTTTGGAGATTTCTTGAGAAGAAAGGTGCTGATATGGCTTATATTCAAGTCATTAAAGGTATGTATACTAGAGCTGTTACTTTTGTTCGAACAGAAGGAGGATTGACCAAATATTTTCCTATTTCTGTTGGATAATATCAGGGATCGGCTTTAAGCCCATTTCTTTTTGCTTTAGTTGTATATGCTCTTACTGGACATTTACAGGAGGATGTACCTTGGTGTATGCTTTTGTCGATGATATCCTGGATATCCTTCTCGTGGATAAGACAAGAGAGAAAGCTCAGGAAAAACTTGAATTATGGAGGTCTACATTAGAGTCTCAAGGCCTTCGTTTGAGATCATTTTATGCAACCATAGGAGTCGGCATGGCATGTAATTTTAGTAGTAGTAGCTCCTAGTAGTAGCTCCAGTGACAAAATTGTAACTATGGGTGATCAAATTATTAATAGGTGTGAATGCTTTAGATATCTCGCTTTAGATATCTCGTGAATGCTTTAGATATCTCGGTTTATTGTTCAAAGTGATGGTGATATAGATGGGGATGTTATTAGTAGAATTCAAGCTGGTTGGGGAGGAATGCTTCTTGCTTCTGGCCTATTGTGTGATAGAAAAATACCGCTTATACTGAAAGGAAAATTTTATAAGATGGTACTAAGAACTGCAATGTTTTATGGCGTTGAATGTTGACCTTTAAAAGAGAAGTAAAAGAGAAGCATAAAAAGCATAAAACTAAGTTAAGTGCTGCCGAGATGAGAATGATTAGGTGGATGAGTGGCTTTTCAATTAGAGACAAAATGCAAAATAAATATATCCGTGACAAGGTTGGTGTAGCTCTAGTGACGGACAAATTAGAGAGAGTCATGGTTTGGTCACATTAAACTTCGACCATCTGATGATTTGATTTGTAGAGTAGATGTTTTTAGATTCAAATTATGTTAAGAAAGGCAGAGGTAGACCTAGAAAGGCTTTGGTATATTGTATAAAAAATAATCTTAATTTATTGGATATAAATGAAAATATGACACTCAATAGGACGCGATGGAGAAAAAAGACTCGTGTAGCTGACTCCCACTTAGTGGGATAAAGGTTTATTTTTGTTGTTGTATCTTTTCTTGCACATTATTATTGAATAATCAACTAGTTTTATTCGTAAGAATTTTTTAATTCTCCAAACACATCTTTTGTAGTTTGTTAATAGTACTCATTATTCTATCAAACATATTAACTGCTTCATGGTTATCCCAATTCTTATGATTTTGAAGTTTACTCATAAAAATAAATTTATTTGTCTTTTAAGTATTCTCATCTAGTTCTATCATAATATTTCATTGTATCTTCATTTTTCAAACCTTATCTTAAATATCAAAACCAATAATTGATGTTTGGTACTTCAAATTTCACTTGAAATGATCTTATAATTCTTAGAATCTTAACGATCTAGTTTTCATATAAAAAAATCAATTTATATTTTATTAGATTTATTTTTATTAAGTAATAATATGCTCAAATATTTTCTTAAATTATGGATTAACAATAACAAAATCATAAGTTAAAACAGAATCTAATATGACTTTACATTCTTCATTAGTCACTTCAAAATCATAGACATCATGAATATTTCTAAAAACATCTACCATTCTACCAACATGTTCATTTAAATCTCTTCTAATAAAAATTTTCTTCAAGAGATATTCTTTATATTAATTCTTTTAAGTTGTTCGAAAATTTTCTTTTGAACATATATTCAAACCTACTTGATGAACATAAATACTTATAATATTAAAAATTTTAATATCAACAACAAATTTAATGAGCAATCAAAATTTTATATTAAACCAATATTAAGCACCGTAGAGCCAATAAAAATGATATTTAAGATGAAATAAGATAATGGAAATTAAGGCGTCAATCAAAGTTAAAAAATGGAAAAAAATTCTAAGCCAAATTCTAAGCCTTGTTGGATCAAGAGATAACCTCTTTTATAGTTTGCTAATTGCATTTGCATCACACATAAGTTATTAAACATCTAATAAGCAGAAAAGTAAAAGCTACGATATTATACGTTATTAAATCAAAAACTTCATTAAATGCCCCAGTTATTAATATTTATATACATAATTATCCATCTGGCCACTTATAATTGGTTTAATTTAAATTAAAAATAAAATCTCAGCACATTTAATGAAAAATTGTAGTGATTCGCTATAGGTGTATAGGAGTCTTGTTACTAGAACATGTGCCATAGAAACCAAGCTGAAAGTTTAAAAAGCAACAACTTTTCATGAAAGCGATTAGATATGCTCCACCAATTCAACAAACTTAATGAGTCGTATGAATTATGGGTGTAATTGTGAGATGGTAAAAATCACTTCTATTGAAACAACTCTATTAGAAGAGTTCTAGCTACAAGTTGGAAGTTAGAAAAATCCATAAAAAGTTGTAGCTTAATAAGCCTTTACATCCATAAAGTATGGAATCAACAATTTCAATTAGCTAATCTCACATTTTCTATTAATCTAATCAAATTAAAATAAAATAGGAAAACCTAGGAACCCAATCATTTAAACTAACTTAAATGAGAATCCACCCAAATCAGGAACCACGATTAAAGAGAACACATCCTCATAGGCCATAATTAAATCTAAAATTAGCTAATATTATACAATAAATAAAATTAATTTCAAATGATGACACTAATAAAATTTGCAATGATAAATTGTTTTCTTGCTGCTTTCGACAAATTTGGATTTGAGATTTTTGATAATGGTAGATTTCTTTTAGTTGAATTATTTCTTAGACAACCACGAAAAAGGAGAAATGATAATTTTGAAGTCTCAACAAAGAACCCTGGCCTTAGACTATATGATCAATTCCAATGTTTTTGTTATAGTCCCAAACTAAATTCTTTATTTGCGAAAGGAACTAAATTTGCTATAATAATAAAAATCTAACATGGGCCAATAAATATACCAATAGAATTCCCAATAGAGAAAAGTGTCAAAATAATTCTTTGATTTTTTATAGGTGTACAATTTAGTCTTAGTCTAAAAAGTGCCAATTCAGTCCCCTAGTCCTTTTAATATAGACTGAAATAATCTCCAAAGATAACTATTTCAGCCGAATCCAAAAGACATTAGATATGACTCCTAGCATAGTGAGCATGTATTGGGGTGGTTTTGAGTAGACACTGGATTTTTTTGAAGTGTGTTTCATATATCATGGATCACTGTTTTCAAGAAAAAAATTTCTAGAACGTCAAGAAAATTGAAAGTGAAAGATAAATGCAGTCTTTTTTTTTTTTTGCAAATTAATGTTAGAAAGTAGTACTCCTACCAAAAACCTATTTGTCGATTGCAAGAAAGAGATTTAGCAATATATATATATATATATACACACACACACACACACACATAAGATTGTGGAATTATGATAGGAGTAAATGTTGATAGACTACTTGCTTCAGCTGTCACTGAGTGGAAGTTGAAAATAGAAATTGAACTTATAAAATTTCTTAATACCTAGAAGAAGATTGTGGTGACATTCAGGTGGAGACCAAATTATAGTTAGGGAAAGGAAGTTGGGTTTTTTAATGGTAAAAGAAATTTATCTAAAATAAAAAAAGGAATCATCTCATCTATGAGAAGTAGATTAAAACTCAGAAGTTCGGTGAAATAGAAAAGTGTGAGGCATTTTTATGAAGAAAGCCAATCTTAAACTTTAAGGAAGAATAGAAAAAATGAAGTCAAGCTTCCTTGTAGCTTCAAGTAGCACTCCTGTAATAAGTTAAAAAATATAAACAATGACTATAAATTCTATACATACCAAATTCAATTAGCTTTTGCAATATTTCTTGCTCTTAAAACTTGCTTCAACCTTTTACTTGATAATTTTGATTCCTTGGATCTCACTAATGCCATATGCCAAGATTTCTCTTGAGGGTAGAAGATACGTTGAGCTTTGTCATTTTACTAGAAAATTGATATAATAGTTGTTTATAAAGATTGCAAGAAAAAAATTTATCGATATTTGTCCATTAATTCAATTATAAAAAGAATTTAGATTTGTGTTGGGAGTCAATGCTGGAAGAATGTTTCAAGCATGATTGAATGGAACATGCAAGCAAAATCACGCATTTAGGAAATTGCAATATTAAGATCAGTTTGGAAATCTTTCCTACATTAGTTCAGTTAAAAGAAACTGCATAATTGGGATAGGAGTAAATGCTAACAGTCTATATCACGTGTGATTGAATTGCAGATGGAACAAAAAATGATTTCAAAAACTAGTTCATATCTTATGTTTGGGAACAAATTTTAGTGACGAAACTGTCATAAAATATTAAAATTCAAGCCATTTAAATTTAAAGAATCACACTAGAATTTTACCCTTCTCTAATTATAGAAAGTAAATGGTAAAATAAAAAGAAAGGCAGTCCTCACTTTAGCTTTTTATATACACGAAAAAGTAACTGGAGTTACTTTCTATAATTAGATAAGGAACATTAAAAGAATAAAAATTATATGCATGTTAATTAAATTTGTCTCACAAGTTAATTAGCTTTTGCCACCTATCTTGCTCTCAATCAATTGGTTGGAACTCTGAACATAAAGGAATTCTAGGCAAATTTGTTTTGCCACATATCAATAAATATTGCCTCTTGGTAGTAAAGAAAAAGGTCTATGTTTAGCTGTCACGTGAAAAGTAATAATACTGTTGGATAAATTTTGTATAATAGGGACATTAAATGGTACTTTTGAAAGGCCAAATGCTCATCTCATGAAAATTCATTACACCGAAATTGGGGTATGTACAAGTTTTTTACTTTGTGCTGGGTTAGATTTTACTTTTTTTTATTTTTTGGAGTTTCCTTACAACATCATACATTTTGTTATTTGTTCGTATGGAAAACTGTTTGGTTTTATATTCTATATACTTACATAGGTATGTAAAGTAGATTTTCTCATTTGTGGGGGTATACCAGTTCAGGTGATAAGGCCTTGGAAGTTGTTGCTCTCATCTACATAAGAATATAAACTCCCACCTTGCGAACTTTCGGGTGGGGAAGAAAGTAATAGTATTAAAAAAATAAATCTGCTTATTTATTCACTCGATACATGTCAACCCTCAAAGATGAACAGTTGTAATCCTCTTCCCTTTTTCTTTTAATATTTCTTCAGTTCATTGTTTATTTTGTATTTTTGTGATTAGTTTCCTCTATAATTGCATAATGTACCAATCTCATCTTTCTTTTCTTATTTCGGTTTGTTCCAGCGGACCATGTGTGTCCTACATGCTTAGAAAACGGGCTCTTTATAATGATATGTCAAGGTAATTTATTTTCTTCTATTTGATTCGCATCAAGCACATTTTTTTTGCATTTTAGTTTGTATTCTTATAAGTTTTGTATACTGATTTTTTCCTTTTTAGATATGTCTGCTGCGCTGGTTATCTGCCATGTAGTGGCAAGTGTGGAGAGAGCAAATGCCCCGAGTTTTGTCTTTGCACTGAAGTAAAATATACCTTTTATTTTTATTTTTATTCAGATGTTGCTATTAATTTATTGTTAGGAATTTTTACAGTGGAAGCATAGACATTGATCTTAAAAATATGACTATTACTTTTGTTAGCGTATGCCATTTATTAGGGAAATAAATATGAAAATGATTTATATTGGAGAATGTGTGATTTTTGAAAATATATTACAACTGTTTTTGTAATTATTTTCTCTGTTATTTATTTTCTATTGCCTTCATCTTATACACTTATAAATAGGCATGCGTTTACTGAATAATATCAAGCTCTCTCGTAGCAATATATCCCCATCATACACATCCTCAACTAGAAATTGATAAGAAATGCATAATTGATCTCAATTTAGTAGTCTCTTGACTATACGAAATGGATCCAGATTTAGTGTCTCAGGCACCTGGATCAATTTTATATAATTGAGAGACTAAATTGGTGAAAGATGATATTATGGGACTATATTATCTTCGTACAAATAGTCAGAGGACTATTTTGATCTTTTAGCCTCTTTAAAACATAAAAAAAAAAAACAAGTTATGCAAAGAAATACCATGATAATTGTAATCCAAAAAAGTAAGATATTATCATATTCATCAACAGTGGGAAAAATTAAAGAAGAATTTAATCACCTTTATGGCAACAATATGAAACCATTCTCCTTCTATATGTGCTTGACCAAAATCTCTAATCAAGGAAGTTTGCATGTTTCAAACTCCCCTCTCTCCTCTCTTTTTCAAGGCACCAAATGCAAGGAGGGAAGTTCTTAATTCTTTATCTCAATCAAGGATCCAATTACAAGATTGTTTCCAAGCTATTTTTAGGGAGAATCATGCAATATAGGTAGAGCTTTGTGGCTCTGTTGCTTAAATTGATGAGTTTCTTTCCAAATATATTCTGTAGCTTTCATTATTATTCCTATGAAGAATACGAATACCATGCATACTCCTTTAGATCTTCATGTTCTCTCTTACAGTCTTAACTCATGGCTGACTCCATAATTCTATACTTAGCTACCGTTGTCTTATGTTCTTCACATCACAGAAGTCTTATATCCACAATATTTGACCCCTGATCATTCTGCCGTTGATGCTATTTTAGTGGTGATTAAGGGTAGTTCTGTGGTGGTTGAGGTTATAAAATTCTCTTTACCTCGCGCCTTTATTGCAGTTGTTCAAACTGGATAGCACCGGAAAATTAGTGTTCTCTCACGACCTGGAACATTATAATTGTTCTTCCTATTTTTATGTTTAATCCAAAAAAATTATTCTCAATTTTTATGTTATTTTATATTAAATTATATGAAAGTGAGACATTGAACTCTTTTTCAGTTTACTTATAATTTTTCTCGAGACAATGGAGGAGCATTCACTTCCATATCTAATATTATACAGGCATAAGGCTGGGAACATGCTACTTTAGGTGATCTCTTTTGCAAGTATGCACTTTCCTTAGGATTTGTTTGGGATCACTTTTGTTTTTTATTTTTTTTTCTTTTATTTTAAAAATATGGTTATTTAGTGTATCTTTTACATTTGTTTATTTATTTATTTTAAAACAAATTAGCTTGTTCTTAAAAATACTCAATACATCTAATTTTTTTTTTTTATATAAAAACAACAAAATATGTTATATCATATCAAACAAGTTTTGTTTAATCAAAATAAAAATGAAAAATAAAAATAAAAAATAAAAAAAAAATCAAAATTGATCCCAAAGAGTGCCTTAGGAATGGAGAGCGGTTTGTAAGTGGAGTGAATGGGTGGAGGTATACTCATCACTTATGCTTATCTGATGGAACAATTTTCGGAGATCATATTGCTGCAAGGGGTCCAAGCACTTCATTGAAAACTGAAACACTTCATAGAAAACTGATGGAGCATGTTTTTCTTATAGCATACATTTATTTTTTATCTTTCTATGTAGCATGCACTTTCCAATATATACAACAGATACTTTCATGCTGTTTATCATTCTCATATGTCTTGTCTCCAGATTGGCAAGTAAGTTGAGGCATACGAAGTTAACTTCTAGCCCCGCTTTATCAACCCTTATCAACCCCATGAATGATAATTTTTTTTTTTTTTTCACTTTTCACAATTCAGTTGTGCAGATTCTTATGGACTGCATATCTAAAAACTTGAAATTATATGGTTTTAATTTTTGTACCAATAGATTAGGCCAGGAGGATTATTTAGACATTCAGTTACTTGTTCTGTAGAATGAACGAATCCCCTATATTTTATTGGAAGAATGGAAAGACCTAAAATATTGATAAACTAAACGCCAATTGAAAGCTCTGTTTGCATTTCATCCTTTACGAAGTATTTGGTGACAATATGTTTTAAATGATCAATTATTACATATGAACCTTTTTTGATAGTACAAGGATTTGTGTAGTCCTGCTTAAAAGCTTGTCCAGTTTTCTGCATGTCTATCTCCAGTCATGCATATATTTGTGCATTTCAGATTTTATTTTTAAAAAGTATTTGATAAGTCTGATCTCATCATTAATACATCTATAAATTTTACCTTTTACTTGACCAACATTTTTTCTGGCAGGTGTTCTTATGCTTTGGCAACTCTGTTGCCTCTACCCGTTTCTTGCTTCAAGATGAATTTAATATACAGACTACGCAATGTGATAATTGCATCATTGTATGTTTTCTTACCGTACCCTTTCCCTGCCTTCCTTTCCATAGCTCCAAGCTCTCAAGGCAAAACATACTTTTTTAATCCTTTTTTAGTGATACTTTTTTTTGTGCTATTTAATGTGCAGGGGTTTATGTTCTGCCTTCAGCAAGTGGCTTGCATTTTTTCTCTCGTAGCAATGATTGTTGGAAGTGAAGAACTACAAGAAGCTTCTCAGATATTGAACTGTCTCTCTGACTTCGTTTACTGCACGTAAGACTACCCTGTTATTAGTTATTCAGTTATTCTTTATGAATGCCTCAACTTAATACTATTTCATTCCTTTTGCAGTGTTTGTGCTTGCATGCAGGTAATATAAACATTACTACGTTCAATTTTCTTCAGTCTTTTTATTTGGTCTCATTAAAATATGTTGATGTTTGGTTGCTGCAATGTGCAGACACAGCACAAGGTTGAAATGGATAAGAGAGATGGAAAGTTTGGACCACAACCAATGATGGTCATTCCCCCAGCTCAACAGATGTCTAGATTTGATCAACCTGTTCCACCTTCAGCTGGCTATCCACCCCCACCAGCTTATGGCTATCCCCCTCCACCTCAGGCTACTTATGCAGGCTACCCGCCAGCTGCTTATCCTCCACCTGGTTATTCTGGTTATCCAAAGTAAATAATGAGATTATCTGTTATACTTTTGTTCATGCCTTTGATGTCTGTTGAGTTTTATTTGCTATAAAGATGTGTTCTCCATTTACCCTTGATGGAATATGTTTCTTATTATATATGTTTTACCATAGCAGATAATCTATTTGATATTGCAACATCAAAGCTGTGCATAACATTTTGTGATTTTGGTTTTTAATACAATGGACAATGTTTATTTTGTATTTCTGATTGCTTCTGAAGATTTTATATAATCCTGTCTTACATGATTGAGAGGCAATGGCTTGAGAAAATGAGTCTGGATGTTTTTTTAATGGTTTAAATTAGAGCGCAGACCTTGAATTATGGTCATGGCGTTTAGTTCTTAGCATTATTTCGTAATTTGGGTGGGCAACTCTAAAATTTGCTGTTACAAGGCTTCTATGCGCAATTCCAACAAATTTGAACCTTTAGCGTTCTTATGAATGGTTCAACTATAATAATGCTGCATTTAATTTGATCTTCACATCAATCTAATGTCTTAGATTACAATCGACGAAGTGATTTTCAATTTGAAGATTATAGTAGCGGCAGATCAAAAAAATTAAGAGATTAGGCACACTTCTCTTTGGAGGAGAAAAATTCCTCCATCACTTTATATGATTTTCAAATTCAAAGTTACATTGCTGGTTATATTCTATAACATTAGATTTATATAGGGATTGAGCGTCATTAAATTTTTGCTATCATTAATTTCATGGAATAACTTGTACATTTGTTTGAGTATGTGAAAACTTCAAAGATGATTTGTTAGCTTAAAGTAAGTCTTTCTAAAAATTTAATTTTACCTAGTTATTTTACCAATCAAAATGTTTAGTAAAGTTCCAACCCATTGTAAAATTCTGACCAATGTTTTAAGACTCCATTTCAATCCAATCTTAAAAGTTTTGGTATAAAAAAATTTTTATTTTTGGATTAATTTTTTGTTGTTGCTTTAGTTTATGATATAAAAGATTATCAATGAGAATAGGAGTTTTGGCAAGCTTTGTTGGTAATCAATGGGGATGCCATTGAGCTTATTCCAATCCCAGTCTTCTAATTGAATTGGAGAAAGTATTCCAATTGTGAAAACCTTGCACTATCTGCTTAGAAAAGTGTGACACAGGGCAATATTGTTAATAAGCTTCATTAATGCCAAGTTTTCTTCCTGATAGGAGCAAATAAGAAGAAGGTGATCCAGATGAACAATTAGAAAATCATATGTTGGGCTTAAACTCTGAATCTCAATTAACAAGAACCGAAAAGTAATGTCATGCCCTATTTATTTGATTAGAAGGACTAATCAACAAGATGCCGTGCTTGTAACTCTCAAACTCGATTAGAGAAATTAATCAGAAAGATGGTGATTGAGTTTAAACTCACCTTGATTAGAAGAATTAATCACAAAAATGTGATGGGCTTAAATTTCAGACCTTGATTAGAAAAATCAATCGCAAAGGAGGATGATGAACTTAAAGTATTCAGAAAGGAGGGTGGTGTGCTTAAACTCCCAATCTCAATTAGATAAAACTAATAAAAAAAGGTGATGTGCTTGAACATCAAATCTTGATTAGAGAAACCAATCGAAAAGATGTGCTTAATGTCACGAACAAAAAGTTTCACATTGGCTAGGTGTAGAGCCGAAGAGCAGTATTTAAGTCCTGGGCTACCCACCTCTCTTAAGAGCTCTTTTAGGAGGTGACAAGTTGTATCAGAGCAGATTACTGGCTGTCAGGTGTGTGGACTTTTCATGGTCCAGTGGGACCCTTGGAGGAACTGATCTGTGACAAGGGTGTCACGTGATTGGGTGGAGGAGAATGTCACGGACAAAAATTCTCACATCGGCTAGGTGTAGAGCCGAAAGTAGTATTTAAGTCCCGAGCTGTCCACCACCCCGAAGAGCTGTTTTGCGAGGTGACATTAAGCTCTCAATCTTGATTGATACTAATTAGAAATGAGGTTGATGAGCTTAAACTCTTGATCTCGACTAGAGAAAACTAACTAGAATAGAATATGATGTGCTTAAACTCAAGATCTCAATTAGAGAAACTAATCAGAAAAAGGGGACGGGGTTAAACTGTCAGTCTCGATTAGAGAAACTAAACATAATTGAAGGTGATGAGCTTAAACTCCCGATTTCGATTAGAGGTACCAATCATAAAAGAAGGTGATGGGTTTAAACTCTTGATCTCGGTTAGAGAAACAAATTAACAAAGAATGTGATTGGCTTAAATTTCTGATCTCGATTAGAGCAACTAACCAGAAAAGAAACTGATTAGCTTAAACTCCCGATCTATATTAGATCAACTAATTGGGAAAAAGTGATGTACCAAAGCACGACATGCCTCTTGCTCATGTCGATCAATCAATGGATGTGATGTCTTTAGAAGAAGACAGGTCACATCATAACTATGCGAGTACTGAAACAAAACACATACATGAAGGTGGTAGCATCCTCAAAAGAGAAATGTTGCCAAGCTAATGAATGGGTGATAAACCAAATATTAGTTGGCATGATAAACTCAAAAACAAAACCTACTGTTGAAGCGATTGAAATCTGATGGGCATGTAGCTCAAGTCTTTTGATCAATTTAAAGTCCTTAGAAAATACACATTATGGCATAGATTGGTGGGCATCAAGGGCCAACACTTGCTACGCCAGAAGGTCGAATCCCTAGAAAAAAATGCTACTAAGAGAATATATGAGTATTTAAACCAAACAACAGTTAAAATGAGAGATTTAAAGATAAGTCATTTTGCCTAACAACGATCAAAACTTGATGGGCATCTAGCTCATGTCTATCAATCAATATAACATCTTTAAAAAAGGCATGTTGTGACGTAACTAGGCAAGCATCAAGGACCCTCACTCGCTATTTAAGAAGTTAACATCCATAAAAAATTAAAATTCTACTAAAACCGGATGGGTACTTAAACAAAACATTGGTTAGAATGATAGACTTGACTACAAGTCCTATTGTCAAAAGTGGGAGCAATTTTATGGGTTCCAATTCTCGAAACTCAATGAGAAATGATATTAGGATTTTTTAATTTGGACCCGTCCCAAACAGAGCAAATCACGGAAGAAAATGAGTTGATGATCTTCTCCTTACATTCCCAAATACGGAGATACCAGTCATGCTCAGAAGGATAATTTTGCAGTTTTGGTAACTCAAATCTAACCGATATTATTTAAACCAAGGAAGGATGAAACAGACTTCCAACCCATACCTATAGAAAAATGTAAGTGCATAACTTTCTGGGGGATATAACTTACATTAGGGCGAAAGAAGAATGCAAATATTTCACTGTCAAAGGCTCACGTACCAGTAGGATTCACGTTCGCCACCATGAGCAATCAACTGGGGGTAAATTTGATTTATGGTGATCCAGGCCTAACCAAGTAGCTAAAATGGAGGAAAGGAAGTTTTGAGCACTTCCCCCCTTAGTGCATCCACACCCTGGAAAAATTAAAGTTAGGTTTTGGTAACTTAATCCTGACTCAACTGGCTCAACCGAGGATGCTGGTAACTTTTTTTGAGTAGTTTCATTGTCAAACACCCTTTTACAAGGAAACTTATGATTATAAAAATTACAAGTCCTGGTTGTTCGACATTAATTAATGGCTAAGATAACTCATAGTTAGGAGTATAAGTCTTCCTCCAAAAAGATTTGAAAGAACATATCTGTGCAATAGAGGGAATGTTTGCCATAACGTAAGATCATCTTATTTCCTCTTGCATCCCCTAAACTAAGGCACGACTTGTGCTGAGGAATGATGTAATTCTTTTTTCTCTTAAAAGAGAAAAGAACCTTTGAGTTTTGGTTGTCCGAACCCAACTGAATAGGCTTAACTAGGAATGTTGATAATTTGTATGAATCTTCCTCATATCTCAACAAACATTCACCTTAATGATGTCACATTCATGAAGATGGACAAACTGTTAAGAAGATAATGATTACACTTTACATGAAATATATATGCATAAAAAAGAAAAACACAAAATAACTTTAGAAATACTCTTCCTTTTTATTTTATGAAATCAATATACAAGTACATAGGATGGCACCATGACCCTATAAAATCCAAATAAATAAAAGATAATGCACATGCATGAAATTCATCAATGATACTTCAAATACCTACCATTGATCGAGGGGTAATGGATGGCTATCATTTGCATTGGCCAACATGTAGGCTCCTCCTTCATAGTCTTTCCTAATCACTTTCCTTCTCATTTCAGTTTAAACTTTTAATGTCTACGTCAGTTAGATATGATGGGAGCCACATGAATAGTAAAATCTCTTTAAAAATAAAATCCATAGGTCTCTCCAGATTATCATGCACTTTAATCGTTTGAGCTCAGTATAACTCCATGATCTATTGGGCTCATAACCTAAGCTCATCCAAACCATCAAGCTCCTCGAGACTAAGGCTAGCATTCACCCACATAGAGCTTGTGTTGTATAGCCACACATAATGAAGGTAGTTCAACTTTTAAAGGGAGGATTACTTTATACCCCAAGGTTAATGCATAGAGTGTGACACTTATGGGGTACAATAATTCATACGATATGCCCATGCCCATAATGCCTCTGGGAGTTGATCCAGCTACTCCTTATTAGAACGTAGAAGCTTCTTGATCAAGTTTAGGCTTTGACTAGACCATTTGACTTTAGATAATATAAGCAGAGAATCACCTATCGACAATGCAGTGATGGGAACAATGATTTATCTGGGTGTTTTTAAACACCAAGCCATTTTCCAAAGTAACCTTATGGAGTACCTTGAAGCGGTATTGCTTATGGAAGCAAAGGACATCCTCAATTTTCATCTCTCTTAAGGCATAGCTTCTACCCACTTAGAAAAATAGTTAGTAGCTGTTAGGATAAAGTTGTGTCCATTTAGAGGAAGGAGGATATATAGATTTATGATATCAATACCCCATGTCGCAAAAGGCGAAGATGCACTATCAATGTAGCGAATTTGGGAGCTGGTGCAACATTGCTCTATTAATCTGGAACTAGTGGCACTTTCTAGAGTACTCGAGACAATCTTGACTCATAGAAAGCTAATAATACCCAATCCTCTTAATCTTTAACCTCATTTTTGTGTCAAACTTATGTGATCTCTAAATGCCCTCATGCACCTCATTCACGATCTTATGGGCCTCTGCATTGTCAAGACAACGAAGCCACATTTGATCAAATGAACACTAATATAATGTGTCATTCATGACAGTGAATGACAAGTCTCTCCTTTGGAGTTGTGCCGCTAGTGAGCTATCGTCCAAGAATCTACCCTTGATTAAGTAGTCAATAAAAGCTTGCCACCAATCATAAATTTGGTTTGGAGAGGTGATAAAAACCATGTCATGTGTGCCCAAAGGCAACAACCAGTTCATGTGTGCCCAAAGGAAACAACATGGGAATGTCTATGAGCGTCGGTGACAGGACCCTTTGGTTTTTTATCAACACAGTTACATGATCTCCATTGGTGCTAAAACATTCTCTTGGCTAAATGAGCCAATACGACTGCCTTCCCATTCATTGATCATAGAATCCTTATAAGGGTTAGATAAAAAATATGGGCCAGTAAAGATATGATCCCATTTTGATAAATCAAAAGATTGAATTTTTACACTTTATAGGGACCTGTTAGATGGCTTATCACGAGCTGAGAATCATTATATATTTTGATTTTTTTCACATTCATTTGAACAAAAAAATCTCCAATCCTATGTTTAACACTTCATACTCCACCTCAGTATTAATTTGAGGCTCCATCAAGCTATATGAATAGCAAAGGATGCCTCACATAGAAGATAGAAATGAAACACTAAGGCCTCCTTTGGCATGAGTGATTGTCCCCAATGGGTCCTCCTTCAAGGAGGATGCACCATCAAAATATAATTCCCACTCCAAGAGTCTAGGTCTACTATATGCTCATCGTAAAAAATGTCATCAAGATGTGAATCAGGCGGCATAAGATGAGCAGCTAGAAAATTTGCTAAAGCTTGGCCCTTGATGGCTAATTGTGGCATATATTTGATATTGAATTGCAGGAGTATCATTGCTCATTTGACCGATCATCTTGCCAGTGTGGGACAAGTCATCAAGTATTGCAAGTGTTTACTCTTGAGATTAGAATAATATGATGAGACAACATAATTGCTTAATCTTCTAAACTTTGAATATGAATATCAAGCAATACTTTTCAATCGATGGATATCTCAATTGATCGAGGATAGTACGCTGAGTAAGATAGTAAAAGACATTATATTTTCCCTCATTATTGGCTTGGGTTAGTAGTACTCCTCCCTTATTACCAAGGAAGCATCTTATGGGCAGCTAAACTTAGACAGTAACAATCAGAAGATAAATATCACACATGTAAATTACAAGAAATACTCTAATAACAACCCTTTCCATACGGGAGTAAAAAAGTAATTTCATCATTGTACCCTCTCCTCTATAAATAGGAGAATCATTTTATGAATTAGGCATGACTGATTATTATTCATTCCTCCCTCCCTCCCCTCCCTCGCATTATTTACATTCTATTCCGTGGGTGTAATTTACGGACAATCAGAATTCATAACTTTTCGACCCATCACACACCACTACCAATGCTACCCACTGCTGGTATTGCTACACATTAGTGCTGACGTTGCACACTGTAATTATGCTATATATTGTCATTATGGCTGCCCACACATATTCAATCACCGGCCGATACAAGTTGCGACCACTCTTGATTACCATCCATCACCCTTTATTATGTTTCAATTAGTTTGAAATATATCATAAAAATAAAAATAAAAACATAGTTTAATGCACTTTATTTGCATTCAATCAAACAATTCAAGTATTTCTAAATGCAAGCGTTCAAGTTATATATTTAAAATACATATATGTTAAACCATCTAACTAAATAGACCCAAAGTAAAAACAAAAAAAATACTCGTTCGAAATAGTAGCAGCTAAATTTTTTCAAAAGGCAATCTATCTATTGTTTGTATGATATGAAAAAATGATTTGTGGCCATTTTTTTTTTTTGCCCCAAATCATTTCTTCATAAAATTATCATTCTTTCTAGCTCAAAATGACCATTCCTTCTTCCGAATAACCCTTAAATTAAAATAGATGATCATACTTCTTATTTTAATTAATCATAATGGATAATTAGTTCCCTTAAAACTAAAAATATCTTAATACGAATTTATTAGAGGAAATGCATTACTTGCCATAATGCCAAATAATCAAGCTCTTACTGAATTAACTGAACACCAAATTGATTTGATCTCTTGGCTTGTCAAATTTTTAGTTGATCAACTTACACAGGCATGCCTTTGAACACAGCTAGGCTCTTATACTAACAGCTGTTAAAAATTTGAAACATTTAATCTTGTTCATACAAAACTCAACATTTGATTAACCTTATCCTAATCAAAATTAAACTCAAAACATATCCACATATCTTTCAGCTCCCTAACAAAACTATCCTAAATTATTTTGGATTGAAAATAAAATTTGAATCAAATTAATTATATATAAGATGGACTTTGAGGTCCTGGAAGATAAAAAATCATTTGATCAAATTTATTCTTAAAAGATGAACACAATCAGACAAATTAAAGAAATCAATCATTAGACATATCCACAACATTACATCTACTTTAACTGAATTACCAAGAACTAACTGTATTCACTATAGCATTTAATACAACACTATGGTAAAAAATTCATGGTTAGAAAAGCAAAAAAAAAAAAGTGTTTGTGTGTGTGTGTATGTATATGTGGGGGTGGCAATGAGCGCTTATACTACATATCCAGCAATGTTAGTTTCCAATCATCATCTATTTAATTCTATTTCTCTATCATGTTTGAAGCACATCCACAACTACGGTGTTGATAACAAGATAAGTTGATTATTTTCATGGCTTGCTTCTCGGTTACCTACAAGAAAAACAACTCCTCAACTATTTGACATTCACATGAACTAAATTCGAATAACCGAGGAGTTATGGTTTGATATATAGAGTGCATCTCGAGAAATACCTTTTGCGTTTAGACTTTGAGCAGCTTGTTGCGGATTGGGAGTTATTGTGCCAATTTCGCTTTCTTTGATTGATGAACCAATTATTGATCTGTTTCAGTTGAAGACCAGTCTCCTCCACTAATTTTGCTTTGTCATCTTCCTGCATGTCAAATCATCTTTGTTAACAGCAGATAAGTTTTGGCATCAATCTTATAAAAATAATAATGCTAAAAATAATGGTGATGTCGATGAAAAATCATGATTTCACTGAAGGTCTACATTTAAATCGATTTTATAGAGGCTAATTATTTAGAATTAGCATTTATTTCAGATTATTTATAAATTCTTCTTTTTCATATCTTACTCCTCTTCCTTATATTAATAAATAAGTAACTCTAAGCCTTTGATATAAGTTTTTTCTACAAAATAAATAAATAAATAAATAAAAACAAATAAAAAATTACATATTAGTAAGTTATTTGAACATAGTATTTCACTTGTGTATTTTACTCGAGGGAAATTGTTATAAAATCAAAGTGATGGGCAACAAAAGAAATAACATAGATTTTACATGGAAAACTCAAAATAAAAAAAATCATAGACAGAAGAAAGATTCACAATACCAAAAAAAAATTGATACAGATGGAGAGTGTTGGGTCACATAAGATTAAACTAAAGAAAAAGAGTTATTACTCATACAAAGAAAATAGGATTTTAGACTTTTACAAGATCTCTTATGATGAAAATGCTTAAGAGGAGGCCAAAATAAATAAGCACAATGATTGTTATCCAAAGGCTATAATACGAGACCCAACGGTAGAGGCCTTCAATCTGTATGGTCATAATTTTTCACAAAGGCAAGTGGGACCCATAGAACTTGGGTTATAATTTAATAATCTTTACCTTGACACAAATACTTAAAAAAATGTATAATAAATCTTTAATGTGACAGAAGACAATCCACCTATTTTATAAGAAACTTTAGGGATTGCCAATAAATATCAACCAAGTCTAAGAATGCCAAACTTGACAATTAGAAGTGTTTGTCATTATATTAGTAGGATTATCATGGTTACTATTCTTGCTTACAACAATATTATAATGAGCAATAACTTCATGAATGAAATGGAAACAAACATCAATGTGCATAGTTCTCTTATGAAACATCTAATTTTTAGTGGGCTAATAGACAATCTGACTATCATTCATCACTGTGATAATTTCAAGTTAACAATAAGCTATCCAAGTAAATATTTTAACCAGAGAGCTTCTTTAAAAGATTCAATAATTGTCATATACTAAACTTCAGGTGTAGACAATGCTATTATAGACTATAATATAACCTTCCAACTAATCACACAACCTCCAATGATAAACAAATCTTTTAAGTGATCTTTTTCTATCAATATCTTCAACAAAATCTGAATTAAAATGGTTGATGACTCAATCTGTTATCCCTTCAAATTGTAAGAAAAAAATATATTTCTTTTTCTTTTAAGAACTTGAGGATCTACTAAAGTAACTTTCCAATCCTACTTACTTAATTTAGTTGCTAACTATATTATTGCATATGAAAAGTTTATAAGAGAATATAGTTTAGCATACATGAGAGATTTTTCTGCACTGGACTGTAAAACTCAAGACATATACTTAATCTCATCAACTAATTATGAACACAAAGCTGATACAAGTCAGATATGTCTAGCTCATGGAGTAGTAATTGGCTTGGCATTCTACATATTGAACATATCAATTATCTCAATTTATCTTTTTCTACTTCTAAATAATTGACCTACATATCTATCTCTACAAATCTTTATGTTGAGCATGTTTTTATAGTTTTCAAATCTTTCATCTTAAATTCACTACTTATTTGAGCCTTCAACTTATTTTTTTCTTCCTTAATCATAGTAATCAATATCTCTTCAACATATAAGAGTAAGTAGACAAAGAACCTATCGCCAATCCTCCTGTAGTAGAAATAATTATTGTAACTTCTTTTAAACTCATTAGTGATGATAAATAAATCAAATTTCTTACCACTGGTGATAAGATTATATCAAACTATAAAAGGACTTCTTTAACAAACATATAGTCTTCTTTTCTGTAACTATGAAGCTTATGGGTAGCTCCATGTAAATAATCTCTTCAAGCTCTCCATGTAAAATTTCAGTTTTTACATTTAATTGATCAAACTTAAGGTTATGATTATCCACAATATCGAGTAAAGATTGCATTGAGTTATGTTTAACCACTGGAGAGAAAACATCCATAAAGTCTGCACTTTTAATTTGGTTGAACCTTTTCACAACTAGCCAAGCATTATATCTAGCATCCTCAACTTGATGTATGCCTTCTTTCTTCTTAAAGAACAAATTGCATCAGACAACTTCACTAATTCCCAAATACTTATTAATGTAAGGATTCCATCTACTCATGCATTGCAATCATCCTTGTCTAGATTAGTTGCATTAATGGCCTCGATATGGCTACATGAATCTTTTTCACATTTGATACCTTAGGCCATATTTACGCTATAAGCAACCAATTAGTCTCACCATACCCTCGTGGCTAACTTAATGTCTCCTTTTTATATTTTAGCAATAAAGAATTAACTTAGTTATTATTATGATGATGCTAAAGTAGCATCAGTACAACTATTCGAATTTAACTGAGAAGTCGTGTCAGGAGTTGTATCTATCTCAATATCAAGCTTTGCATATCTACTAGACCTCTCCTTTTGATCAACATCACTAAATTTTATAGTGGTTTTACAAGTAAGATTATAGACTCACCAAACACAATATATCTATCAACGATCACATTTTTTAGAATTATAACTTGTAGCCCTTAACTCTAATTTTAAACAAAGAAGTACACGCTTTATAGATCTAAATTCTAATTTACTACTATCAACATGAGCATCCGCAAAGTAGCCAATAATTCATAAATTAGAAAAATACTAAGTTTACTAATCAAATCACTTATGAAGTTTTCTTGCCGATAACAATTGAAAGAGAACCAATTCACAAGTAACAAGCCATGGAAGCAATTTCAGCATAAAATGATTTAGGTAGCCCAACATTGGAAAGTATGCAATGCATTTCCTCCATAATAATCCTATTATACACAACCACACAGTTCTACTGTGGATTATTTTAGAATGTAAAGTCCATCAAAATTTCTTCAAATTTATAAAAGACAAATTTTCCTGAATAAAACTCTAAGTCATTATCTAAGAGAAAAACTTTAATCTACTTCATAGTCTAGTTCTCAGTTATAATTTTCCAGCCTTTAAATGTAATAAATACTACCACATTTTTTTTCAAAAAGAAAACCAATTTTTTTCTCAACAAAATCATCAATTAATGATAATATTTATCTAGTATCTCTCTCAAACAATACTATGGATAATTTATATGTAGCCCAACATCCCATTTGTATTATAAATTCTCTTGTGCTAAACTTAACTCTCTCATGCTTTTCAAATATATAGTGCCTACAAAACTTCGTTAATGTTTTTGAACATCAAGGATTCCTCTTCTACTCAATTCTGTCATCCTATTTTTATTTTTTTGCCCAAGGCACATCTGCTAAAGTCTAGTTATTTCATCATCTAGTATGAAAAAAATGATACCTATTATATGACGAACCTTGCAAGGCATATAGTCTAAAAGCCTCTTCTATCGATTCATCATAACAAAAGAACTTTTGTTGACTCAGAAAAATCAACCTTTATCATAGTACTAGTACAATTTAGCATCTAGAGTACTAATAAAAATTAAATTCACTTTTAGATCAGAGACAACTTACATCTCCATATGTGTTGATAAATCCATCAAATATCATAATTTTGATAGTTTCAGTACCATCTTACAACGAGTAGCATTATTCCTCCTTAATTATATAAATTTAGATATTGTCTTATAAGTTATAAATGAATTCCTTTTGGTAAACATGTGAAACATGGAAGATGAATCAAGAACTCAATCATCACATAGTTTACTATCAGGGAGAACTATGAGTTCGCCACCACTAACAACTACAAAATATTGGCTTCACCAGAATGATTAATTTATTTCCACTTCTAATTAATAGTCAGTTTCTTATTTTTATTTTATAGTTTATAACATTTAAATTTGATGTGTCATTTTTTTTAATAATAATTGAATATCTTATTTTTATTCTTAAATTTTGATATGCTCTTTATATCAACATTTAGACTACAACTTAAGCCCCCCCTCAAATAATTTGTTCTCCCTGAGCAATAGGTTAATCCACATGTTGGTTTATATTCTCTTTAAAAAAGAGAGCAATAAAAATTTTATCCAGAGTAAGTATCTCTTGACCATAAAAATAATCTCTCTAAATATTGCATATGATAAAGACAATCAATATAACAAAGTTAATGTTAAGTCTTCTTCACCATATTTAAACTTGATGACCTCTAATCATAGTCAAGTGATCTACAAGAGGCGTGTCTTCAACAATCTCGTAGGAGTGCAAACACCGCTTCAAATTTAAATTACTAATAAGACTTTTATGGATAATTATTCTCATTTTAGCCATAACGTATTTGATGTCTAAAGATACGTCTAAAGCATTTTGATCCTTATATTGCATCTCCAACATAATTTCTTGTCAAATCATAGTAGCACATCATTTAAATCCAACTATGCCAAAATAACTTACATCTTAACCTATAAAAGAGAAAATCGCATGCTATGATCCAAGAGTAGAATATCATACATCATTGTGGCAATCATGGAAATCAATAAATATCTCTCCAATACCAATTATTGTAGAATCAAAGATAAGAGAGGAAAAAGATGAAATCACACACATTTTACGCGACAAAACAAAAATGGGAAAACTAGTAAGCAAAATAAGATAATTTAGATCCAAAGAAAAAGAAATAAGTGGAGAGTGCTGATACGCATAAGACCAAAGCAGAATAGCGAGTTACTGAGTTGTTACTTATACAAAGAAAAGTGATATTTGCAAACTTTTATGAGATTGCTTGCAAAAAAATATTCAAAAGTGAGCCAATAAAATAATAGCACATGAATTGAAACCTACGAGCTTTAATAAGATTATCATTATAAGATTAATCTAACGATTGATGCATTCAATTCACATGCTCATAACTTCTTATTAAGTCGAGCGGGATCCACATATTTTGGGTCACAAAATTAACAAAAAGTATTATTTTTATTATGCTGAAGAGGAAGTCTTAAGAGAGTTGAACTTTTGTATTCCAATCTAAAATGATTTCATATTGATTTTCAAATAAACAATTGGTATGCTACTAATGTCAATGTAAATGTACCAAGGGATTGTAGCATTACTCTTTAAAAATGTTACTTCTTCATAGCTTATGTTTGAGTAAATATTAAGTATTCATTAACATATAGATCTATCAAAAAAGCTCGTTGTTCAAAAACAGCTCATGTTCGGCTTGTTAAATAGCTCGTACTCGGCTCGTTCGTTAAGTAAACGTGTCGAACACAAACAAATTTTTAGGCTTGAATTATTAACGAGCCAAACAGAAACAACCCTTTATTTTCTAGTGTTCAACTCATTTTAGCTTAAATTAAATAAATTATATATTTTATTCATATCATAATATATTATATATATTTATATCTAATTTTAAATCATAACAACTCGTATGGTTATTTGGTTCTGCACCTATTGCGTAAATTTGGTGCAGATTTGAATCCAACACCCTAAATCTATTTTTTCAATTAATTTTAACGAGCCAATTTTGAGCCGAACAAGAGCCGAACACAAACAAGAATATTTAAATTGAGTTGAACACGAACACATTGTTCACGAGCCCATTTCAAATACGAGCCGATTTTAAACACGAGCAATTTCGAACGAGCCAAACACGAGCAAAGCCTGAGCTCACTCAAGCTTGACTCGCTTACAACCCTATTAACATGTTGATCCACTGCTTTCAAAGAAAATGACTAAGCATCTATTCCTTCTTCCCCCTTTTTATATTCTTTTACTAACAAACTTCAATCTTATCCCTTCTCATAATTGATTCAAAATCATTCAATTTGATCTCAAACTCATACTATCCAAGTTAAAATCCTAATTTCATAAAAACATGGACCCATACTTATAGATGCCTGCGTATAAATGCATAAAATTAGTTATAATATAAATACATACATAATTGTGTGGACACATTCACATACATATTTTGATTCAAACTCAAGCTATTTTGATTCAATAGAAGCTCAATTGGGCTCAATTAAAGTAAGATCTTACACATTTTTCAGCTTACTGATGTTCATTAAAGATAAAAGTTGAATCCCATTTTCAATGAATTTTCAAGATTTAATTACAGTTACAATTCCTTTTGGTTTGCATTTTTTATTTCTTCAGCGCTGTTAGTTTTTTCTCCAAGCAACCCTCAATTTTGAAGTGAAAAGTTTATACATATCACACAATTCTTATGTATTTACATATCTAATATCTAAAATTTAATATTTATATTTATGACATTTTGGTGCCATAAACATATGCAAGAAAATGTGTATTTCACTCTTGAAATGTTAACAATAATGCCATTAATGTGATATTAAAGATTTCAGTTTTGTATATGTATTAATATGAAAGTTTAAGTGATAGATATGAAAATATATGAAATTTTATACGGTATATTCTAAATGAAAAGCCAAACTAAATTCTTCGTTACACTTTACACCCAAAATTTACTACTTTTTAATAGAAATTTACTCTATGATCAGGACTGCAAAAAAAGACTAATCTTACTGTAGGGTACGGCCATTTAGAATGCTGCTGCCACCATTGCTTAAGCACAGAAGTGGTGTCGCCTGGAAGTTTTCCTGCTCTTCTCTTCCTCATAATCTCCTCTCTTACATCTTCGATTTTCGACCTAAACCCCTGAAAGCGAACATATAAAAAACAGAAGAGAGCCTGTCATTTCATAAAATTAGACATCACACCCATTAAAGTAAATTGTAATGTAGTTGCGAACGAGTGGCAAAACCTGTTTCAACTCAAGCTTGAGCTCTTACTCTTTCCATTAACGATCGCTCGGATTCGCTTGGTAGAAGCGGGCCGAAACCCATCAGATCATGTCCGTCCATTAAAGGATCAAGAGAGCAATCAAGTTGGAGATCGTCTTCATCATCTGACATGGTTGCTCCGGTTCCTTCATCAAGGGTTACGCCTGCAAATTTTTTGTTACTTGAAGAAATGCCCGAACAAAATTATAAAACTCGCGCTTTGCAAAGTTCTATTTTTTTCTCATGATAATTTAAATACCAAGTTCAGGGACGATTGCAAGTTTCAAAAGTAATCTAATGTAGTCCTAAATAGTAAGAGCCTCTCTGGGTCTGTTTCAAGAAATAGCTTTCAAACTTATGAAGCAAAAAAACTAATTCTTTAAAAAATTATAGTGGCTATTATAATTATTTTAAGTTAAAACGTAGCTTTTTTTAGCAGTCACCACATTTAGCCAGATCTGATTTAAAGTTTTTAGGATAATAAGCTTATTGAGAGGTTAGGATAGAAGAATTAGAGAAAAAAATTCTATTAATAAGGTTGTGGAAAGATTACCGCTATGTTTTTCCTAAAGACTTCAAAAATAAATGCTGGACCAACATTTTTATAGATTCCTATAGGTGTTCGAAAAATTGACTATAAATATTCTAATTGTTTAAGCTCTTGAATGGATGTGTTATGTTAAACTTATAAAATACAACTTAAATAAAATATGTAAATATGGTGAATTTGAAATAAATACTTTAATTAAAGAATACAGTGAAATCATTCAAAAAAAAAAAAACTCTTAAAAAACAAAGATTAGGATAATTTCACTATTCCAGGTACTAGAAGGGGTTTTTTTTTTTTGGAAAAATATTATGCAGTCTGCATGCCATCATATGTCTGATTTAAGTATCTATCCTTGGAAGGTTATGGATAAAAAATCTATTCTTACTACTATAATCCTTAAGTTTCCAGACTTCACACTTATATATTCTAAGGGGGTTTGAAAGGGATGTGTTTATGAAAGAAGATAAATTTATCTTATTTGTTGACTTTATAGTTTCAAATATGGAAGAAGAAAAGGAAATCCTAATCATCACAGGTAGACCATGTTCTAGCCGCCAAAAGGGTGATGATTGGTGTATAAAGAAAGGGGAATTGATAATAAGAGTGAATGATTAGGAAGTTACTATTAATATTTTAAGACCTATGTAATTCCATAAAGACTATAGTGGGGGCGGTGCTTTAAATGTGATTTCGATCGCTGGCATAGTGAGAGATCAATTATATGGTACATTAGAGTTTGACCCAATAAAGAAAACATTAATTGCTCGTGATGTAGATAAAAATAAAATTGAATTTTCTCAATTTATAGAAGCAACCCCTTGAGTCTTTAGGAAAGAATTGAGTGACTTGATAACTATACTATATTCAAACGTTTAATTTTAGAGGCACCTATTTTGGAGTTAAAAATGCACCTCAAGTAACTTAGGTATGCTTTCTTCAGAGAATCATTAACATTGCATATTATCATTTCATCTGATTGGATGAATTATAAAAGAAAAATTGATTAAGGTTTCGAGGGTGTGTAGATGAGGTTTTGGTGGGACCATATCAAATATTAAAAAAGGCATCCATTCCTTATTTATGTATAATATTCTATAGAAGATAATCATCAATAAAAAATTTATGTCCAGAGAAGATTAAACTGTCATGAAAAATTAGTAAACAAAGAAATACATAAGTGGTTAGATATTGAGGCCTACTTATCACATTTCAGATTGTGCTTAGGTGGGTTGTATTAGAAAAAAGTGGGATGATTATGATAGAAAATGATTAGGATAAGTTAATATATACTAGGAATGGCACTGGTTAGAGAATATATATGTAGAATATAGAAATTTTAAAAAAATAACAATGAATGAATATTTTTCCTTGCCTTTAATTGACTAAATCTTTGATAGGTTGGCATGACACCCTTATTTTTTCTTCTTATATGATTTAGGTTCACCATGCTTTTGTAGCACCAGAACATCTGGACAAAATCACACTTAAGAATACCTTTTGGGCTTTGCAATTCCCCTACTACCTTTTAAATATATATATGATGTCCAAACTCTTTTTGATCATATTGCAGGAGACATTGTGGTTTTTATGGATCAATTTTTTGTATTTAGGATCTCGCATGAGTCATTTCTTGAGCACTTAGCTTCAATGTTACAAAGATTCAAAGAGACTAACTTAGTACTAAATTATGAAATATATTAATTTATAGTTACATAACATATTATTCATGGACAAAAGATATCTAAGAAGGGGATGGAGATAGACATGATAAAATCTCAAATTTAAAAAAAAAAAATCTACGAGAACCCACTACTATTAAAAGGGTTAGGAACTTCATAAGACACATTTTTTAGACTGTCCTTAAGTATTTTTAAAATAAATAAGTTTTTATGTTATTTTTTTAGAAAATATTATGCTTTTTGAATTCAATCAGGAGTTCCTAGAAGCATTTGAACTTTTGAAATATAAACTAATCACTACACATGTAATTGTTGCACTTAATTAGAATCATTCTTCTGATCATATGTGTGATGCAAGTGATATTTCTATTGAAGCTATTTTAAGGAAAATGATAGGAAAATATTTTTAGATAATATACTATGCTAATAAAAAGTTAAAGGACGCCCGAATTAATTATTCCCTCACTAAAAAAAGAAATGCTAGATATAGTAAATACATTTGATAAGTTTAGATCTTATTTGATTAACACATAAGTCATTAAACAAACCATTTCATTATGAAATGTCTTGTTACTGAGCAGGATGTTAAATCATGACTCATTAGATGAATCTCTTTATTACAATAAATTTATAATAAATCCATGATTAGATGTGTAACAAATACAAAATGGCTAATCACTTAGCTAGAATAGATCAAGAAATTCTATACCTATTAAAAATAGTATAAAAACATTTTTCTCTAATGAGCAGTTATTTGCTCTAGTTAAGAATATTATTCCTTAGTTTGCTAACATAATGAATATCAGTCTGAGCAATATTTTATCTTTCAATATGTCATAAAACTAAAGAAAAAAAGTTATTTATGATGTCATTTTTTCGGACAAATCATATCTATTTATAAAGTATAAGAACAAAATTATTAGAAGAAGTGTATCTTAGACAGAGCAGAAACTATCATTAGGCAATGCCATGACTCAAGTATGATAGGTATTTTAAAAGTTTTAGAACTACATCAAAAATCTTATAATCATAATTACATTGGCCGACAATTTTTAAGGATATTAATCTATAATTTTTAAGGATTTTATTAATATGTTAAAAATTATGATAGATGTTACAACTTAAGGAATTTTTAGGAAGAAGAAAATGCCAATGATTTACATATTGGATGTTGAGATTTTTTATGTGTGGGGTTTAAATTTTTATTTCATCTTTTGAAAACTAATCTATTTTGATAGTAGAGGATTATGTATCAAAGTAGATTGATAGTGACACTTTGCTTAAGAGTAGTTGTCAAGCAGTTATTAGATTTTTAAAGAAAATATGTTTATAAGATTTGTAATGCTTAGGGTTAATCAATGATCTAGGAAGCCACTTTTATAATAAAAGATTTGAGTGGTCATTTACATTTAAATTCAAAATTGAACATATGATTGTTATTATATATGACTTGTACTTATGGCTAAGTTAAAAGTTTTAAAAAGAAGATATAAGGAATTTGATAAAAAAGTTTAACCTAAATGAGATGATTATGCTTTAAATTAGATGATTCATTCTGGTCTTATAGGGCTACTTTTAGAATGTCTCCTTCAAGGGTTATTTGGAAAACTTACTACTTACTGGTAGAAGTAGATAATGACTTATCAAACTATTAAGGAGTTGAATTATAATTTTAAACACTCAATAGAATAATGCTTACAATAGTTAAATGAGTTGGAAGAAGTAAGATTGCAAGACTCTAAAAATACAAAACTATATAAAAAGAAAACTAAAAGTAGCATGATCAAATGTTTGAATTGAGGTCTTAATATTTAGTTTTAGATTAAATTTATTTTCTAGAAAGTTAAAGTTCATGTGATGAAGATCATTTATTATGGTTAAAGTCTATATAGATGGAGTAATAGACATTGATAATAACAAAAAACCCATATTTGCAATGTAAATTAATAGGCTTAAGTCTTATTTAGGAGGGGATATTAAGCATTACAGAAAGGCTTTAAGGCTAGTTTATCCTTAATAAAATTTTATTTTATTAGGTTGTTGATACTAAACTAAGAACTTCATAGGAGACTATCTAAACTTTATCTCATTTTGTTATATTATTGTGTTAGTTGCTTATATTTTAATAAAAGAAAAAAAAAATGTGTATGTTTTGTTGTAGGCATGCAGTCTCACTTCACTGAAGGCCTGGAGCTACGATGCTAGTCATTTAAAGTAGAATCATTGGTTTTGTGGCATCGTAGCACCACTACATTTTTTAAATTTATAATATTATGCTAAGTACTTGTTATCACTTAATTATATGTTAGAATACCAAAAAGCTACGTGGGTAGTGCCATAGTGTTGATCAAGTTAGTCAAACTAGCAAAATCCAACCAAAAAGATGGGAATCTGAGGTTACATAAATTTCATTGATAGATATCTTATCATTTTGGTTAAAAAATAAAATATTATTTATTAAAAATAGATAGTAGTAATGACAATGTAAAGAGGTATTTTTCATATTTTGACCAGACTTAATGCTGCAGTGTTAGACCCTAGTGCTATAGCGTTACCTTGCCTTAGTTGTAGCTCAACATCACCACCGTTTAACATAAGAAAATTAATGCATTTAGCGATTATGCAAGAACATAATCATGAAATTTTTAATCCTAAATTTTCTTATAAATAGAGTTGAATGATTTTGATTTCACTTTCACCTTTCTTTAGCTTATATTCAGGTTCTTATGAGAAATGGTCAATGTAACTTTGCCAACTTTTTTCTCCTTTTATTTCTCCATTTAGTGATATAATTTAAGATTAGAGTTAGGAAGAAGCCTCAAACTCCATTGATTCTAAGAAATTTGTGAGTTTTGAAGTTAAGGGAAGATATATGGAACCCTTAGTCCATATAAAGATAAATCTTAAGAGGGGGTCTAGGAGTTTTGGGGTTGTATTCATAGTGTTATTTAAAGTGGTTAAGAGGGATTAGTTCATGAGTTAGGTGGCACTATAACACTCATAGTTTGAGAGCTCTTTGAGACTTCCAAAGAGCTTTGAAACTATAAGATGTTCGTGTGGGATGAAGATTATCTTTCAATTTTGAGATTATTAACCTAATTTGTAATCTTTCTATCTAAAATTTTGATGAGTATCTAATGTACTATAATGTTCATCTAAAATTTGAGGAGTAACTAGATGTCTTAATTAAGAATAAAACCCATGTTTTATGGATAAATAATTGATCAGTTTTTTACTTCTAGTATGATTAAAGAGTTTAAGGCTTTTCACTACTTTATCTCTACCAAGCTGATGCCTAATAAGAATATTAATGAGGTTTTTTGGGGTAGGATAATATTAATTTTTTTATTTAAAAGGGGAAAAATATAAATATAAAAAAAACATATTCAGGTCAATTTTTAATATGACTAAAGATAGCTCTAAAGTTGGTCTAAGACATTACTCCCATTCTTCTATTTTATCTGTTCAAGCTAGGGCTTTATGAGACTCATTTGAGGAACAAATATATCCAAGTTCCATCTTAAGAATAAATAAAATTTTATCTTTTTTTGGGATCTATATTTAAACTTGGGGAGAGTTTCTCTCATCCCTTCATTTTGCATTCTAGCGCACTTTTTTATAATGTTGTGTGATACACCAAAATAATGCGTTGTTTTAAGTAAATATTTTATGTTTATTTTTGATGATATTGTACTTTAAAGAAGTGATATTGATGATATTGTACTTTAAAGAAGGGTATTTTTATATTTTTGTTGCAGGTATATCAATTTTAGGCATTTGGAGTAAAATTAAAAAAGAGGATAAAATTTTGAGCCAAAACAACTAACTTAGAGATTTTGGCGCCTGAAGCGCCAGAACTGGTGCCTGAGGCACTATTTTACAGAGAGCTGACGTCTGAAGTGCTAAAACCCAGAACAACATGATTTTAAGCAAGTTGGTTCCTGAAGCGCTAGAACTAGCGTCTGAAGCACCAGAGACGACTTTTTGCATATTAAGGCGATTCGGGACAAATTTTGCACAAATTTGAAAGGAACACTTGTTCTAAACACCTCATGGAGTAATTCAATATATCTAGACACTTTGGAAGGTTTTTTTATGAAGGGATGTTTCTGTTGAATCAATAGACATGTCTTTTGAATTCAAAAGAGTCGACTTTTGGATAGAATTTTGAATTCATTTTGAAGGGAGACAATCTCTAATAAAAGAGAGGGAAGGGGAGGCCGAAGAGAGGAAGAAGAAGATAAGAGAGAGAGAGAGAAAGTCAAGGGTTTGGAGATTTTCTTCAAGGATTGTAAGAGGAAAGAGAAGGTGAGAAAATTGTTCTTCATTACACTTCTAAGAGAGAATTGATAGTGTTTGTAAAGAGTGAAAGTGCTTGAAGAAAACTTCTAGAGATTTGCTTGGGAAGGATTGTGAGATAAGTTATGTTCTCTTATTTTTTGTTTTGTAAACTTACTTTTATATATGAAATTCGTGTTTTGTCGCATTATTCTCATGAATTCTGAGTAGTCTTCTTTATTAGTCTTCTTTATCCTTTTCCCCCCTACTTTGAGATATATTTTTGTGAAGAATTGATTTTATTTTATACGGTTTTAAATGTAAAAAAATTGTGATGATTTGAACTCTGATCTTCATTTACTTTTTAATCTGACCAACTGAAATGTTAAAATGTGTTGAGAAACATATATTCTGAAAGAGCTATGATTTCTACAACTTAGTGAAATCACATTTGATTTCATGGGAGAGGATGTCATCAATAAAATTAAGTGCAATTAAATAGGGAAATATACTTTGTTGGATACAAAATTGGTGATTTTAAGGTGACAGATTAAAATCCCCAATTTGGTCCCATTTATTGGAACTAATGCGAGCCCTTGGGCGAGGGAGTAGTGGAAGCTCTGGAGTGGCAGCCAGTATTCTCCTAGCCTAATCATGAAATTAGGGACCAAACTCTAGATTAGTCAATGTTCTTTATGCACTTTGAAGGTAAGTAATAGGATTGCTCCTATTTGACACAAAATAATTTATATATATATTTTTAAATGATTTTAATTTCTTCACAATCCATAAACTTATTGTAAATGGGAAGGATACTTTCTTAAATTTTAACTCTCCATCACAAAAATTTGTTTAGTTTTCGTAAGTTTTGTTTTGAAACTTTAGCAATTGGTTTAGTTAACATATTTCTTTTAACTGCATTTTATTTAGCATTCACGCTAATACTTTAGAATTGAATTTATTACTTCAGTTTTGTAGTTTAAATTGTGATTTACGTTATAAATATAAGAATTCATCTATAAGCATTCCAACTTCCTTGTGGGATCAATATTTAGGACTCCATTAGAGCCCTTTATTACTTGAGCGATGCATATACTTGCATTATTATTAGGGGATTTGGTAGTTTAAAGGTTTTAAAAGATAAAATTATTTTCATTAAAGTCATCTTTGTTAGGGTTTACATTACATATTTATTATTATTACTCTCATGTGTATTTTATAATATTGAAAAGTATTTACAAAAATAGCACACTAAATCTGCCCGTATCATTGTGTTTGCATCAATCTTGGCTTATTCAAAAGTCACTTCCCATTGAAATGCCATAAAACCCAAGACACTGCCATTCATGACATTTAAGCTCAAATCCCCTTGATTTAGGTTTTAGCATCTCAATGATACTTTCTAGCACTTAGTTCCTCTAGTAATTCAGAGTAATATCATAGCACTCTCCAAGAGCACCTGATGTCATGCATTGAAATACACATCTAATAAACCCAAATTTTCATTATTCATTACGTAGCATGCACTATAATCCGGAGCCTCCAACATCATGGTGCTAAGTCAATAAAATTTTTCGATAGGGGCATCATTGGTATGATTTTAAGTGTTATATTAACTGCATTTGGCAATCATTTATGAATAGGGTTAGGGGTCAATGTTCAACCATTCAATCGTTGCTCCTAATTTTTTATTTCCTGCCTTCAAGTTTTTTGATTGAGAAAATATTTAGAAGCCCCATGGTGTCTTGATAACACGCGAGAGGGAAGATGCTAACATTGATAGCCTTAACTTCTTCCGATTCATTAGCTAAATCACTTGAAAGTTACGAAGAATCTCTTTTCTAGTGCAACTTAGTATTAGATCATGGTTTCAATGGCTTGGGTGGCTTCACTCCAATTGTTATGTTTAGTGTGAGTTGAGGGTCTTTTATTGTAGAGCTCAAAGCCACATTAATTCTTGTGGTTTGAAAACTCTTAACAAATACATAATAACACTCAAATAAAGGAAGGTGGGTATCCTTTGATATCTCTACAATACAGTTTATCTGGATAAAATTGATCATTACACCTAATTCCTCAAGGAGGAACCCAATTTTGATGAGATCTAGTATTTTTTTATGTAGCTCATCATTAGAATTTGTTGGAAGGAGCGAGAGAGGAAATTATAAATTTTGTTATCCAAGCTCTAACCCACGAGTTCAAAGCATGACATTATTTTATTTTAGCAAGGTTGTTTTGTAGCTCTTATATGAGTGAGGTAATGTGAGATTGAGTAGCATTGAATCAAGCCATTGAAGGAATACAAAATACATAATCAATGTCAGTCGTATTATACATGGCTAAATACTTGACATGTTATAGGGTAGTACAACCGTCGGTATTAGATACCCAACACTAATCTTCATTTTATTTGTCAAATAAGGTGATACAAAGGAGAAAGAGGTGGAGTAGATTGGCTCCAACTATTCAATTTTTAAGGTTAGTATCTGCTTTCATAAAGGCCCCAAGTGGTTAGCTCCTTTCTACCTAATATATGACGGATATGTGATATTTCTATGACAAATTTCCTCATATTTTTAAATCTTTTTCTATTAATATTTTGCTTGAGAAGGGTATTTTTATAATAGTTGTACATGAGACAATTTGAGTGAAAAAGAATAGAAATCAACATAATAAAGAAGATTTTGAACCAGTGCACCCGTGTCGTAATTTGGTGCATCCGCTTTAGCTTCGACCACCAGCACCATGTTTAGTGCACCCATGACGACCTTAAAGTGCATGCACTTTTAGTAGCACACCCATGTGCTTTTGTCTGCCCAACATGTAACACAACTGTGCCATAGCTGCGGCGTACCCATCTCACCCGCACTGACTTCACGATGCTTCCACACCCAGTCCGTTGAGTTGAGTTTGACATAGATTTTCCTGCCTTTGACGGCCCCTACCTATATATCTACTCATGAGACTAGTCTTAGGTTACCTTTGGTAGATGAAAGCTATAAAAAAGTAGATAGTTTGATTAGAGAGAGCTCTGATCTTAAATTTTCCTCCGTTCTTTGGATTGAAACCTTAAGGGATGATTTTTTCCCCTTGAGTTCTTGTAAGTGCTTGAGAGATTTGTTGTATGAGAGGGAGATGTGCTGCTTTTGTGGAAAAGACAAGACTTTGTTCTAAGTTTCACTTTCATTTACATCTTTTAATGAAGATATGCATGGATTTTGTGTTTGTGGTTTTCTCGACCATGCGTGGATAAACTCTTTTTCGTGTCTCTGTGATGTTAGGGTAGTGGTTTTCATCGTTGTTTTTTGAGATTTTTTTTCTTGAAGCATTTTTTTGTGCTTTCATGGCCTATGTTTTTGGTTCACCTATGAATGTAATTTACTCCTAGTATAGCCAACTAGGATGTTAAAATATTTTGTGAAGTTATGCCCTCCAACCATTGTGTAGTGTAAATGAAGGGTTAACTATATCATTTTAAGAGGATAGACATATTTCAGTGAAACTTTGCAATCTGTTTTTTGGATTAAAACTATTATGAAAAATGATATGGGGATTGAGAAAGCCTCAACTTCATGAATTTTTTGCTTCTTTTGACCTAGAAATAAATATAAGGACTATTATATCCCTGATTGACAACATTCATGTAGAAAAACAAGGAGAATCACGATCACCACAATCCATGAAACATAGAGGCATGAGCCTCATACATCTTGAAAGAACTCTCAAGATTTTTCTCACTTTTCTTGTTTTCTTTGCTTGTGATCTATTCTATTCCTTTAGGATTTTAGGATTTAAAACCTTCTTTGTGATACTGCCAAGTTAGGTTCACCAGATTCGTAAACTAGAGATTTTTTTGCTTAATATTAAGACTTTCCTCATGGTATGGAAACACGGTACTCTTTAACCACATTATTAATTGATGCAGATGCTTTAATATCTTCAGGACAATGAGGTTTCCCATGATTCTAGTGAGGATCATTAGACTAAGTAGTTGATAGAAAATTTGTGGATACTTTGTAAGAAGACTAAGTAGAGCTGGTAGAGATTGAGGATGAGGACCAGATACATAAGAAAAAATATGGTCTACTATGAGAGGGTAACCTCAAGAAATTTAGGGAAAAAGAAGCCCCTTGTGCCTTCTATTGAAGCGGCTCAGGAGTTAGATCTGAAAACCTTACCAAGCCACCTCTAGTATGCATAACTAGAAGAACTATCAACATTGCTTATGATTATTTCAATAAACATGAGTGAGGAGCAAGAAGGGAAGTTAATTAGGGTTCTTAGGTCTCTTAGGAAGGCATTTAGGTGGACCATAGCTGACATTAAGTGTATAAGCCCATCCCTTTGCATGCAAAGGATTTTGATGGAAGAGGAACATGGACCCAAATCTAACCCGAGAGGAGACTGAACCCTGTGATGAAGAAAAAACTTCTTAAATGGCTTGATGGAAGCATTATCTGTGTACCCAAGAAAGGGGGAGTGATGGTTGTAGAAAATGAGAGGAACGAGCTGATACCCACCAGGGCTATCACAAGATGGAGGATTTGTATTGACTATAAGAAGATAAATTTTGTCACTAGGAAGGATCACTTTCCCTTGACATTTTTAGAATAGATGTTGGATATACTAGCAGAACCCCCATTCTATTACTTCCTCAATGGCTATTCAGGATAGCACTAGTTTCCCATATCCTAAAAGGAACAGGAAAAGACCACCTTTACTAGCCCTTATGGGACCTTTGCATTTAGGAGGATGCATGGACTACGCAATGTGCCAACCACTTTTTCAAGACTACATGATGTCAATCTTTTCTGATCTTATTGAGATTGGGATTAAATTATTATGAATGACTTCTAGGTGTTCGGTGATTCTCTTGACTCATGCATAAACACATCTTGCCCAAGTCTTGCACAGGTGTGAAGAGACCAATTTAGTGTTTGATTCGGAGAAGTTTTAGTTTATGGTCACAAAAGGAATATTTTTGGGCCATAAGGTTTTTGAAAAAGGGATGAAGGTAGATGATACACCAAAAATATACGCATTTTTAGACCCTTATACTCATTTTTGGTGATATTGCACTTTAATGGAAGGTATTTTTATGTTTTATTGTAGGTTCTTGATTTTTAAGACTTGAAGTAAAAATGATAGAATTTGGAGTTAAAATGACATTTTTGAAGAAATACTCAGCGTCGACGGCGCAGAATTACATAACATATGGTGGATTTAACTCAGCGCCGACGACGCCGTTTGACAGAGAGCAACAAATTAAATTATGGACCATTGGCGCCGACGGCGCCAATGTCAGTTCATACATGTTTCTAGAAGATTCAACAAATTTGGATGCTTTTTGAAGGGTTTTTGGATACACCTATTGGAGAGCCAACTCTAGGCTCTATTTGGGGCCAAAATTGATCAGAAAAGGGGCTCCTCCTCATTCCTCCTTGCTCATTTTCACCACACCTCGACTCCATACAATTTTTCCATCTTCATTCCACCACCATTAAAGAGTCTATTAGTGATTTTTCTTTAAGAGTTTAAAGTTTTTGTTGTGAGATTAAGTGTGAATTATTCTCTGAGAGAGTGGTTGAGAAGGAGAAAAGTGAGAGATTTCTTCTTCATACATTTCCTAAGAGAGGCTACAAGGGATTTGCTTTGAGAAAAAGTTTCAGAGAAGTATTGTTTGTTTATTAGTGTTGTATGAACTTTTTTTATATATGAAATTTGTGTTTTGTTGTATCTTTCTCATGAAGTCTGAGTAGTTTCTTTTATCTTTCCCCCTAC
>NW_018165197.1:262480-268265 GCF_001263595.1 Phalaenopsis equestris | reverse complement strand
AGATAATAAATATAAAATAAATTTAAAATATAAAATAAATTTGGATGATTTTTCAACTCCGAACTTAATTTACTTTTTGATCTAGCTAATTGAATTGTTAAAATGTGTTATTAAACATATGATTCGGGAAATAGAGTATAAGTTCTACAACAAAGTTAGGATCACATTTTATTCCATGAAGGAGTATTTCATTCATGGAATTAAGTGCAAATAAATAGGGAAATATACATTGTTGGGTGTAAAATTGGAGATTTTAGGGTAACAGACTAAAATCCCCAATTCGGTCTTAGTGTTTAAAAACAAAAGTGAGAGTTAGCCTTCAGGTGAAGGGAAGTGGGAGCTCTAAAGTGGGAGTCAATATCCTCTTAGCCTAGCCACAGATTCAGGAACTAAACCTGAGATTAGTCAATGATTTTCTACAACACTGTATCAGGGTAGAGAATTAAAATTGCTCATATTTGGAAAAATACATATTAAAACCATTTATCTCATCTCATTTTACCAAAATCTTATTGTAGTGGGAAAGATGCATTTTCACATAAGAAATCTTCATCACATAAACATAGTTTAGTAGTTACTGTTTAAACTTTGCATTTCAGTTTTGCTAATATTAATTATTTCTACTTTCCCTGGTCAACATTCAAAATTAGTGACAGTAATTTCGTTTTACCTTTTATAGATTTCCTATTAAAATTTATCATTGCTAATTTTTATCACACTTCAAATTTAAACATTCCCCGTGGGATCGATATTCGGGGCTTAAATAGAAAGTCCTTTATTACTTGATAACGATACGTATACTTGCATAGAATCCCAACATTAATTGCTTAAATTTCTTCATAAATATTGCATCAAACTTTTGACACTGTTACATAGCGGAGTCAAAATTATATAAATTTTACACAACTATATTTCCACGGGATCAGTAGACCAAACCAAAGTTAAAGTAGTTGAGAAACTTCCGTCACCCACTTCTGCTAAGGGGATCGATTAGGAGTTTCTTAGGACAAGATAGATTTTAACATTGATACATTAAAGATTTTCCAAAACCACAAAGCTCTTTTTTCACTTATTGGAAAAGGATGTGCTATTTGACTTTGATGAGACTTTCCTAGCAAACTTTGAGACCTCAAATCAAAATTAGTCACCAGACCTATGATTGTAGCACGGACTATTAATTTTGAGTTGATGTGTGATGCAAGTGATTAGGAGTGGTACTAGGCCAGAGGAGAGACATAGTTTTTCATGTCATATACTATGCCAGTAGAACCCACAATGTTGCCTAAGTGAACTACACCACCATAAAGAACGAACTATAGGCCATAGTGTTTGTTTTCAACAAGTTTATGTCCTACCTGATAGGTACACAAGTCACGATGTACATTGATCATGATGCTATCAGATATCTTGTAGCTAAGAATGATGCCAAGATATTTTTGATTTACTGGGTTCTTCTATTACAAAAATATGATTTGGAGATTGTTGATTGGAAAGGTACTAAAAATCAGATAGCCAATCACTTGTCTAAGCTCGAGCAAGGGAATCTCAGGAGTGTCTTGTTGACATAAATGAGAGCTTTTTAAGGAGCAACTCCTTACCATTTTCGAGGACCACGCCATGTAGAGTGTTGACATAGTAAACTTCTGAGGCTAGATTCTACTATTGAGATGATTCCTATCTTTTTAGGAGTAGTGATGACCAGATCCTTAGGAGGAGTGTACCATTAGAACAGATCGATGATATTATTAGATGTCGTCATGATTCGGAATCTGGAGGGCATTTTTGAAGTTTTAGAACTGCCACTAAGATTTTTGAATTTTATTGGTCTACCCTGTTTAAGGATGTGAATGAATATGTCAACATTTTAAAGAGTGATAAGATGCCCTTGAAAGTAAAATTGGAAGTAAAAATCTTTGATGTTTGGTTTATAGTATTTATGGGACCATTCATATGATCTTTAGGAAACACTTAAATCTTGATAATAATGGACTTTGTCAAGAAATGGATTGAAGTTATAAAAATGTCAAATTGTAAAGGTTAGAGTGTTCTGAAATTCTTAAAGAAGTTTATTTTCAATTGATTGGAACACCTAGAGTGAGCATTAGTGATGGAGGTAATCATTTTTATAATAAAAGGATGGAGGTATTAGTATCAAAATTTAGAATCACCCATAAAGTCTCCACTTCTTACCACCCACAGACTAATGGATTAACTGAGGTGTTTAGTAGAGCAATTAAGAGAATTTTAAAGAAAATAGATAATCGCAATAGGAAGGATTTGTTTCTTATGTTGGATGAAGCTTTGTGAGCTTCAATAACTGCTTTTAAGACCTCCATAGGTTTATAGCCCTATAGGCTAATTTTTGGAAAGGCTTGTCATTTGCCAGTGGAATTGGACCATAAAACATATTGGAAAATTAATGAATTGAATCATAATCTAAAATACATGGCATAAAGGAGATTATTACATTTAAATGAATTGGAAGAAATTTGATAAATGGCTTATGAGGATGCCAAAATCTATAAATAGAATATGAAAAGTGGCATGATCAAAAGCTAATTAGGAAGGAATTTCAACCTAGATAAGAGGTTCTTTTGTATAACTCTCGATTGAAATTAATTTCCAAAAAACTGAAGTCTAGAGGGTTAGGACCCTTTACTGTATTAAAAGTATATCCTTTCAAAATAGTAAACATCTAGGACAAGAAAATCAACCAAGTTTTTAAGGTAAATGGTCATAGGTTGAAATTGCACTTAGTGGGAGATAGAAAGGTCCTAAGGAAAACTTGATGCTATAATCATCCTAATATTAGATCTGGCATCGTGTGGTTGAGGTCGTTAACTAAGTGCTACCTTTGGAGGCAGCCCAAGTGTTATCTAGGATTTGTGTTTTTCATTGTTGAGTTTCTTTTTTTTCCGTCATGATTTTAATTTTTTATGTTTTCTTTGTTGCCTTGAGCTCCATAGAGTATTAGATCTCTATTGATAGGGTAGGAGAATGAACACTAAAGTTTGTTATGAGGGGGGCACGACGCACCTGTGCCATCTTTTGGGTGTCCCCACGCCCAATTCAACACCCTCCACCCAGATTTTGACACCTTTGCACCAGATCTTAGGCAAATTATGTGTCACATACTCTAGAGTTGAGAAAATCTATAGCATGGTTCCAACTCACCTATGCCATGTCCAACGCTTCCGCACTCAACTCATGACACACTGACCAAAGAAAAATATGTTGAGATTTTCATACCTATTTTATACTGATTTTGATGATATTACACTTTAAAGAAAGATATTTTTGATTTTTTATTGTAGGTATGTTGAACTATGGTCATTGGAGCAAAAATATGCAAAAAGGAGCAAATCTGGAGCAAAAAGGACCAAAATATGAAGATTTGATCTTGGCGCCGACGGCGGGTTTTTCCCGAGAGTCTAGAATTAAATATTCTAGAAGGCCGCCGATGGAGAGAACGACAGTTCTCTCAATAGATGCATTGAATGTGGACTATTTTTGAAGGGACGCTTAGGAAACTCTTGAAAACTCTTCTACAACTTTAAGAGAAACATTTTGGAGGCCAAAAAAGGTAGTCCGGGGAGTCCAGAGTGTCCAGAGAGTGTCGAGAGGTCTACAGGTGTCCAGGGGAGTGTAATTTAGGGTTAGGTATTGTGAGGAATTCTTCGAGAGATTGTAAGAGTGGAAGGAAAGTGAGAGATTTCTTGCTCCTTGACGTTTTGAAGGAGAATTATGTGCGTTGTAAAGAAAGGAAGAGATTCAGAGGAACTTCGAGGAGTTACTTGGGAAGGAATTCAAGATAAGTTGTATTTACTTATTGTAGTTTGTATGACTTTGCTTTTATTTATGAAATCCAAGTTTTGTCGTATCTTGTCCATGAGTTCTGAGTAATTTTCTCTGTCTTTCTCCTTGTCTTAAAATTTTATGAAATGGTGATTTGAATTGGTTGTGTCATAAGAATGTTACTTTCAATTTGGCCAATTGATTTGTTAAAATATGTTGAGTTTTACAACTAAAGTGAGGATTACATCCAAGATTTAGGGAGGTCAAAGTCCTTAAAAGTTGGGTGCAAATAAATAGGGAAATAAAAATTATGGGGCGTAGAATTGGAGATTTTAGAGTGACAAACTAAAATGCTAAATTCGGTCTTATCGTTTAGGTGCTGAAGTGTTGATGTTAGCCCTCAGGCGAGGGGAACGTGGGAGCTCTGAAGTGAGAGCCGATATCATCCCAGCCTAGCCGCAGATTCAGTAACCAAGCATAGGATTAGTCAATGTTATTTATGTCTGGTCCGAAGGGTAAAGAATAGGTATGCTCCTATTTGACACAATACAATTTGAACCAATTCAATTTATCCATTCACTTAAATTTCTTGATAAGGAGAAGGATGCTTTCTTATATATTGAACTTCACATTAGAAACTTTATTAGTAGAATTAGTTGATTGAGATTTTATTAAAATTACATTTTTATTTTAATTGCCTATTAGTGACAAATATGCAATTTGAACTATGTTGTTGTGATTAAGTATTGATTTTCTAGATCTTAAGTTCGTAGCCTCTAATATTACTCCCTATGAGATCAATATCCAGAACTCCATTAGAGCCCTGTATTACTTGAGTAATACATATACTTGCGTTGATAAGTGTGACTTTGCAATTATTGAATATTTTATACACATCTTTATCAAATCTATAATTGTTGTCAAGTTTTTGGTGCCGTTGCTGGAGATTTAAATCTTCTAGCAGCAGTATCAAATTCTTGTATTTTTGAGCATATATAAAGTTTCTGTCAAGTTTTTGGCGCCGTTGCCGGGGATTTAACTTTTCTAGCAGCAGTATCAAATTCTTATATTTCTGAGCATATATAAAGTCGCTGTCAAGTTTTTTGCGCCGTTGCCGGGGAGTAAAAATTAGATTTAAAAAAAATCATAATTAGAGTAACGGACAAATTAGGACTATTAGAAAACTTTTACTTGAATTGTAACTTATTTTCATATTTAGTTAACTGTTTTTCTATGCACTGATTTCAATTGTGCACAGAAGTGTGACCCCACGTAGTGGGATTAAGGCTTTGTTGTTGTTGATTTCAATTGTATGCATAAATTTTGCCCTGAAAATCTTATACCATACGATTCAAAATTAGAACGCACTATTAGGAGAATTAAAAAACTAAGAAAAGAACCTGGAAATTTTGACACAATGGAAAACAATGTGAAGAATCAAGGAATAGAAAATGAACATTAACCGAGACCTCTACGAGATTATGCAAATCCTACAGCAGATGAAATTCACTTATCTATCTAAAATCCTGATGTAGCTGCTAATTCATTTGAGCTCAAACCTGCTATTATCCAAATGGTACAAAATAATCAATTCGAAGGTACACCAAATGATAATTTACACCTCCCTCGCTAGTTTTTTAGAACTGTGTGCTACTTTTAAATATGATAGAGTCTCAAACGATGTTGTTAGAATTAGACTTTTTCCTTTTTCACTAAGGGATAAGGCTAAGATGTGGTTAAACTCGTTAGCACCAGTATCTATTAGAACTTGGGGAGAACTTTCACAGAAATTTCTATCCAAATATTTCCCTCCATCCAAAACTGTTAAACTTAGAAATGACATAACATCATTTTGTTGGATTGATGGAGTGTCGATATATGAAGCTTGGGAGAGATTTAAAGATCTTCTTAGGAAGTGCCCACATCATTCGTTATCAAATTAGTTGATAATTCAAACTTTTTACAATGGATTAGTGGGATCTCTTAGATC
>NW_018165197.1:261155-262461 GCF_001263595.1 Phalaenopsis equestris | reverse complement strand
TGAAAACCTTTTGATGAGACTTATTCGTTAATAAAAGAGATGGCTACCAACAATTTTCAATGGCCCTCTGAAAGGGTAAATCCTAAAAGAGTAGCTAGTATCCACGATTCTGATGCAATATCTATGTTAGCTTCGCAGATTGATGCAATATCAAAGAAATTAGATCATTATGGAATGAATTATTCTCCAACACCTACTATGATGGAAGAGAATTCATCTGAACAATTTGTGGATGTTCAACCTTCTTATGAGACTCTAAATGCTATTAACAATAAACCCAATAATCCTTGTTTGAGCTATTATAACCCAGGTTGGAAGAGTCATCCTAACTTTTAATTGGAATAACAATTCTTCTACAAATCAAAAATGGGCAAACAACGCAGTAAACCCACTGGAAAATTCATACAACCAAGAAAATGTTAATTATAGACCTTTCTATCCTTCAGGATTTAACAGTAACACTCAATTTAAGGAAAAGAAGTTGTCTATGGAAGAGCTGATACTGAACATGGGTCAAAAATTACAAAATCAAGGAAATCAATTACAAATTCAAAGAAACCAGCTACAAAATCAAGGAACTGCTATCAAGAATATTGAAAACCAATTGGGGCATATCGCTACTGCGCTTAGTAACCGAACATTGGGAACTTTTCCTAGTACTGTGGAATTAAATCCCAAAGATCAAGGAAAAGAACAGATAAAAGCGATACAATTACGAAGAGGAAAAGAATTAGAAACAAGAGTGTAGAAAGAAATGGAAACTAAAAAAAGAAAGTGGATTCAGAAAAAGAAAATGATCATGAATACCCAGATTTAGAATGTCCACTTATACCAATGAAAATTACTGTGAAAAAACCTCCACCACCGTTTCCTCAAAGATTGAAGCAACATAAAAGGATGAAAATTTTTCAAGTTTATAGAAATTCTAAAGAAATTAATGGTAAATATTCCTTTTGTAGAACCTTTAGAGCAAATGCCCAATTATGTGAAGTTTACGAAAAATATTTTGAACAAGAAAAGGAAGTTCACTAATAATGAGACTGTTAAACTTAGCGAAGAGTGTAGTGTAATTATTCAGAAAAAGCTTCCTGAAAAATTAAAAGATCTAGGTAGTTTCACTATACTGTTTGCTATCGGTGAAAGATTCTATGGAAGAGCTTTATGTGATTTGGGAGCCAGCATTAATCTTATGCCTCTATCAATTTTCAAAAGATTAGGATTAGGAGAAGTCTCACCTACTTCTGTAACTCTTCAGTTAGCGGATCATTCAATTACATATCCTAAGGGAGTTATAGAAGATGTGTTA
>NW_018165197.1:258940-260490 GCF_001263595.1 Phalaenopsis equestris | reverse complement strand
ACAAAGGAGATTGAACCCAATGATGAAAGAAGTAGTCAAAAAGGAAATTTTGAAATGTTGGACGTTGGAATTATATATCCTATTTCAGACAGTGCTTGGGTAATTCCAATTCATTGTGTTCCTAAGAAAGGAGTGGGGACTGCTGAAGCAAAAGAGAATAATGAATTAATACCTATCAGATAAGTTACTGGGTGGCGTATTTGCATTGATTATAGAAAATTAAACACTGTCACTAGAAAAGATCACTTCTTTTTTTTATTCCTACACCAAATATTGGATAGACTTGCTGGGCAGAAATATTTTTATTTTTTAGATGGATATATCGACTACCATAAAATTCCTATTGCTCATGAGGATCAAGAAAAAACAACATTTACTAGTCTATTTGGAACTTTGCTTTTCGAAGAATGTCTTTAGGATTATGTACTGCAACAACTTTTCACCTATGTATGATGTCAATTTTATGTGATTTAATTGAGAAAGGAATTGAAATTTTAATGGATGATTTCTCAATCTTTGGGACTTCTTTCAACTTATGTTTAGATCATTTAACAAGTGTTCTGAAGCACTGTGAGCAAACAAACTTTTTTCTCAATGGGAGAAATGTCAATTTATGGTTGCAGGAAGAATAGTGTTAGGGCATAAAATTTCAGAAAATTGTATGGAAGTAGACCCTACAAAAATTCAAATTATATATAAATTAACACCTCCTACTGATGTAAGAGGGGTTAGAAGTTTTCTTGTACATGTTGGTTTTTACAGGCATTTTATTAAAGATTTTTTAAAAATTACCAAAGCTCTATGCCAACTTTTAGAAAAGGATAAGAAATTTGAGTTTACTGAAGACTGTTTAAACTCCTTTAAGTTATTAAAAGAAAAGCTAATCACAAACCCCTATAACAGTTTCACCTAACTGGGAGAAACCATTCGAACTGATGTGCGATGCTAGTGATTATGTAGTGATTATGCTATTGGAGTTGCTATTGGAGTTGTTCTTGAACAAATGTATGATAAGATTTTTAAAGTTATATACTACGCTAGTAAAACTCTTAACGATGCTCAAATTAACTTGACTATTACTGAAAAAACAGTTACTGGCTATAGTGTATGCTTTAGAAAATTTTAGATCATATTTATTGGGACTAAATGTGTTGTGCACACTGATCACTCTGCTATTAAATATCTGATGCAAAAGAAGGATGCCAAACCAAGGTTAATTAAAGGTTAATTAGATGGAGGTTAATTAGATGGATACTTTTGATGCAAGGGTTTGATTTTGTGGTTATTGATAGAAAGGGAACTCATAACAAATTGCTGATCATTTATCGAGATTAGAATATCATGAATTATCTAACATCAATAATGAAATTACAGACAGTTTACCTGATGAACAACTCTATAATATTAATGAGTGGAAAACACCATGGTATGTTGATATTATTAATTATATTGTAAGTGATATTTTACCACATATGCTGACATTGCAACAACAAAGAAAATTCATTCATGATGCGAAAGCATATTTTTGGGATGAGCCTTATTTATATAAA
>NW_018165197.1:253430-258591 GCF_001263595.1 Phalaenopsis equestris | reverse complement strand
GTGGATTGAAGCACAAGCTTTACCTAGTTGTGATGCTAAAAGTGTTTCAAGATTTTTAATGAAAAACATTTTCACTAGATACGGAATGTCGAGAGTGATTATCACTAACGGAGGATCTCATTTTAGGAATAAATACATTCAGAGATTGACAGAAAAATTTTATATTATTCATAGAATCTCTACTTCCTATCACCCTCAAACTAGTGGGTTAGCTGAAGTTTTTAATAGAGAGATTAAATAAATACTTGAGAAGACTGTAAACCCTAGTAGAGTAGACTGGTGTACTAGACTGGATACTGCATTATAAGCTTACAAGACTGCTTATAAAATTCCTATTGGAATGACTCCTTACAGGCTGATTTTTAGAAAAACTTGTCACTTACCAGTAGAATTGGAGTACAAAGCATATTAGGTGATTAAAGAATTCACTTATAATTTGAAAGATGCTGGTGAGAAGAGATTGTTACAAATGAATGAATTGGAAGAATTAAGAAATGAATCTTATGATAACGACATAATTTATAAAGAGAAACTAAAGTTAAGGCATGATTGGAAGATTAACCAGAAGAACTTTGAACCAGTACAAGAAGTTTTGCTTTACAATAGAAGGCTGAAGTTATTCCCTGGGAAATTGAAGTCTCATTGGTTAGGACCCTTTACTGTGACTCAAGTTTATACTTATGAAGCTATTGAACTTGAATATCAAAAAACTGGGGATAGATTTAAAGTAAATGGACATAGATTAAAGCCGTATTTTGAGGGTAAAAGACCAAATTTTAAAGAGGTTTTAATGGTCAGTCAACCTGAATAGTATCTGAATAGGTCGGGCTAATGAAGTTAAACCAAGCACTTTATGGGAGGCAACCCATAGTTATCCTTATTTTTATTGCAATTATAGTGTTTTTGTTTGAAATTATCGTTACTTTGCGGTAGTATTGAACTCTACTACTCATATTTACCCTTGAATCATCATAAAAATTGGATCCATAGAGAAAATTGGAACGCATTCGGACCAGAGCGAAACTGTGAAATTTTTGCCTTAGGCACCGACGGCGGGCTTGACGCCGCAGACGACAGGTTTTTCTTGAGAGCCCAGACAATTAATTCTAAAAGCTTGCCGATGGCGCCATCGACGCTGCCAACGGTGAGAACGGCGGGATGACAGTTTTGGAGTTTGAAATGACGGTTTTTGGCGGTCTTAGGCGAGATTTACTCCCTATAAGCTTCCAAATTTGATTCTTAAGTTCATATTACCCCAAAAACGAAGTGAAACTCCACCAAATTCATCCCTATGGCTTCCAATTCCATTGAAAACTTTAGATTTCAAGTGTTCAACCGGAGAAAGTTCATTAGTTCCGAGGCACAACGAATCTTCAACAAAGTGCTAACAAAGAGGAGAATAATCAAAGAAAGAGGATTCGTGAATCAAGGATTGAACAATCCTTTGACAGTAATTGAAGAGACAATTGTGCGATGACGGTGGGAAGTGTTGTGCTACACTTCAACCATTGTAGTCGTTCCTGTGGTGAAGGAGTTTTATGCTAATTTGCATGAAATCAACCAGGGAGTCATCTATGTGCGAGGCAGATGGAAAACTTTTATTCCTACGTGGATTAATGAGTTATATATGATCGAGAATGTTCCTGTCTGCCATTATTCTAACTTCGTCCCGATAAGAAATTTGATGAATGAAATCTATCAATATTTGACGGACGAGACTGAAGACTGGGCAATGAGAGAAAATGGGTATGTTAGTTTCTCTGCTACACTTCTAAACCTCATTTATAAACATTAGCACTTCTTCATTTATGCAAAACTATTACCGACGATGAGTATCGGTAAAGTTACTAAAGAGAGTACTATTTAGAATTACTGTATTCAAATGGGACTGTCGATTGATATTGGATCGATAATTGTTAAGTCTATTTTGGGCCTGATCATTCATGGATCAACTTATGGGCTTGGAAATCCTTCAAAAATTTTCTTACTCTACAGTCAATTCCAAGTATCTTATGAGAATTGGGAAAAAGTACTTCTACCTTGGAAGCCTTTAGACCCAACTAAGAAGTTCCCATCCAATGAAGATGAAAATGATATGACTATTATTGTGTATCAATTGTCTCAGAATTTACTTCCTATTTAGCCTTTAGTTCCAGACAAGACACTTGTGATCCTTCGCAAAATCAAGAAACTGGAGAAAGAGATACAAAATGTTATGAATGCAATTAATAATTTCTATGATTTTTTTTTTTATCATTTAGACTGAAGGATGAAAGAGCATTTTGATCACTCTAGACATATCAAAGGAAGTTTGATACGATTGGTGAGAAAGATGGGATTGATAGAAGAGGACTACTAAAGAATTCCCATACCGACCCTTCTATAACCTCTTCGTTCATGTTCAATCGATGGGCGATATCAGGGGAGAAACAAGCACTGAATCAAAGGAGTAGTAGATTTACTTTACTACCTATATGTCTATAAGTGTGATTTGATTTGAACTTATGTGTTTAATTCACTTTCGAATTTTGCTTTTAGATCTCAGTATAGTTGAGATTGAGCATAGAATGTTTGTTTTCAGCATTTAGAGTGTTGTGGCTTGGATTGAGGCGCTGAATTGATGTATTAGGGTTGAGAAAATACCAAACTTATGTGTGTCATGTAACGCGTATTGTAACCCTTGGATTTTATATATAATTGTGATGTTTTGTGTTGTGAATGTTTATTTGTGTTAGTACATCATTTAATCACTTAAAATTTATGTCTAGAATGATTAAATGGATGTCGACGAGGCTTAAAATTGATCAAAATCGCAAAAAATTGGAAATTGAACCAATTTTCAAAATCTCACCGACAACGCCATCGACGCCGCCAACGACGGATTTTTCCCAAGACAGGCTATTTAATTCAATAGAGCTCGCCGACGGCGTTGAAGACCCCGCCGACGGCAAGATACCGAAAATATACTTTTAACCGCAATTTTGACCAGTCAACCGCCACTATTCATCATCCCCTTCCTCCTAAAAAGTGAAAATTTCACTCTAGGGCATGATCTTGAGAGATCTTGGATTTGGGGCGATTTCAAAGCGTTTAAACATTGGATTTTATCATCCCTCGGTAAGAGGTTCACTCCAAACTAAAAATATTTGATTTTCATCTTGAATTTCTCCCACATTGAGGCGATCTAAAAAAATTGAGAATGTGGAGAAAATATTTGGAAGAAATTCATGGAACTTATTCATGGAAATTCATGGAACTTAGTTTTGAACTCTTAGAAGCCATTATTTGCATATTTGAAGTATACTTTGGAATTTTTCTATAATTTTGATTAGATTGAAATGGCTCTGCGACAAAAGAGGTGACTTGAGTTTGAGGAGTCCTGCTTCATCAATGCAAAGGCTCAGTCTATATTTACTTCAGTATTTCAAGGGAAGAAATGTATTCAAGATCGTATTTTTGAGAGTCCCAGAGGAGAAGTTGAACGAGTCATTACCGAACGGAGGTGGTAAAATTTCTGTTATACCACCAATAGGGCTGTTGTGAATATTGTGAAAGAATTTTATGCCAATTCGTTCTATTCTGAGGACGAAACCGTTCAAGTAAGATAGTTTTCTGTTGAGTTTAGTATCACCTGCATTAACTCATTTTATGAAGTCCCATACTCCTACATCTGCATTTATGAAACCTTCAGTACAATGGAAGGTCCGTTGAATGAAGTCATTAATTTTCTCACTGATGGGAAAGAGAGATGAAAGATAAAGCAGCGAGAACAAGTAAATTTTTCTGCTTCCATGTTGAATGCCACATCTAAAGCATGGCACTATTTTATTTTCTCTACTCTATTACCTACTTATGACCATAGTGAGGTAACAAGAGATAGAGCTATTCTGAATTAGAGCTATTCTGAATCTGAATTTTTGTATTTAGAATAATCGGACTATAAATGTGGGGAGAATTATTTATAAGAAAATTTTGAACTCGGCAAGGAGTGAATCAAGTGGAGGTTTGGGACATTTTGGCCTCATTTATGCACTTTGCCAACTTTTTGGAGTTGAAGATGAAGATGATGAAGAATGGGTTTACCCTATGAAACCCATTAGTAAAGCTAATTTAAAGACGTATGAATCCCATGAAGCATGGAGATCGGGGAGTAGGAGTAAAGAACCTTCTACTAGTAGAGATATCCTCTCTACTAGTTATGACCTTCCTTCATCTAGTTCCCCTACCCTTCACGATTTAATGAATGAGTTAACATTGTAGCAGAAAAGTATAGAGAAAATAAATGAAAGAATTGGGGGATTAGAACGTAGACATGATTATGATAGTGAGCACCTACAAAGGCATTCTGACTTCGAGATAGCTTACTACGAAGCTCAGGCCCGGCAGTACAGAGGTGAGCCTGATGTTACTTTTCCTGAATGCCTCCGTTATACTCAGTATCAGCCCAATCCACCTGCTGACCAAGGAGACGAGAATATAGTATGGGATTTTGATATATGATAGTGATTAATATACTTTCATTTTGTGCTTTTGTAATAGATATAGATGTTTGTCTGTATGTACTTTCATTTTATTGTCTATTCTATTTTATGTGCATAAATGTTTAGTATTGTAGTTTGAAATGTGCATGTGTAGTTATAATAGACTTTGATTAGTACTTTATAAATTTGTAATGTGATGTGATTTTTTTTGGCATTGTGATGCATTTGTAGTTGTTTTTATTTAGTATTGTGATGTGTTAGTGAAATATTGTGTTTGTATAATGTTTAGTTTTGTACTTATTTTCAAATTTCATTACCCAACAAATTCTCTAATGATTTATACATATAGAAAGCTCCTAATATTACAGAGCAGTTAAAGTAAAATTTTGAGAAGGAACTGCAAAAATTCCAGAATAATAAAAATCCCTAAAGTACTGAGGTGTGATTTATATTTAGAATATTTAAAATTTTCAATTCCAGAATAATAAAAAAGCTCCTAATATTTATCATTCTATATTAAAAAATTTAAGTTTGGGGGAGAGAAGAAAAAGATTAACTATTATATGTTCTCAATTTAAATATTTTAAAAAATTATTAATATGATTTTTTGTAGTGAATTTAATTCAGATAACTATATTTTGTAGATATTTAAATATTATGGTAGATTTAAAGGAATATTT
>NW_018165197.1:252170-253370 GCF_001263595.1 Phalaenopsis equestris | reverse complement strand
AGTATTAAGAATCTGGAAATTCATTTGAGAAGAAAAGATTGGGGCTCAATGATATAAAAGCTATGAAATACTTATATGGCAAATGAATGCTTTGAGTTTCAAATTTAGGAAAAGAAAAGTGAAGTTCAAAATTATTAAAGGTTATCCAGATATAGTAATCTTCACTTGAAAAAGAAAAAGAAAGGATTGACAACAATCACTGAAAGGAAAAGAAAAATATATAGGATTGAAAGCAATCTAAATGAAAAAGAAAAAAATATATAAGTGAGGAGAAGTTTGAGGAGATGCTTAATAAAAAATTGGCTTCACTTGGACCTACCTAAAGGGAAAACCTAAATAAATGCCTGAACTTATATTTATGAAATAGTATCTTTACTAGTAGTGTTCTCATGAAATTTCTATCATTTGAATATTCTAAGTGACTTGATATTACAACATATAGTCATTCTTGAAACGAATAGAAAATTAGAACTGTTAAACTTGATGACTAGATAGTCTTGTACCTACATAGTTAATTTAATTACTTGAAATTATTCTGAAAATCTTACTATGGTATTTACTTAAATCAAACTTATAGTATTTCTGAATTAAAACTTTACGACAGTAGATCATAACATTTATGTAGTACTAAAATTATTTGAGGACAAGTAATAGTTAAGTTTGGGGGATTTTGACCAAAGAAAAATATATTGAGATTTTCATACCTATTTTACACAGATGTTGATGATATTGCACTTTGAAGAAAGGTATTTTTGATGTTTTACTGCAGGTATGTTGAATTATGGTTATTGGAGCAAAAAGATGCAAAAAGGAGCGAATTTGGAGCAAAAAGAACCAAAATATGAAGATTTGATCTTGGGCGCCGACGGTGCCCTCGACACCGCTGACGGCGCCATCGACACCGCTGACGGCTGGTTTTTCCCGAGAGTCCAGAATTAAATATTCTAGAAGGCCGCCGACGGTGCCATCGAGGCCACCGAAGGTGAGAACGACGATTCTCTCAATATATGCATTGAATGTGGACGATTTTTTGAAGGGACTCTTAGGCAACCCTTGAAAACTCTTCTACAACTTTAAGAGAAACATTTTGGAGGCCAAAGAAGGGAGTTCCGGGAGTCCAGAGTGTCCAGAGAGTGTCGAGAGGTCTACGGGTGTCCAGGGGAGTGTAATTTAGGGTTAGGTATTGTGTTGTGAGGAATT
>NW_018165197.1:239627-252122 GCF_001263595.1 Phalaenopsis equestris | reverse complement strand
AAGATATTTCTTCCTCCTTGCCGCTTCGAAGGAGAATTCTGTGTGTTATAAAGAAAGGAATAGATTCAGAAGAAATTCGAGGAGTTTTCTTGGGAAAGAATTAGAGATAAGTGGTATTTACTTATTGAAGTTTGTATGGCTTTGCTTTTGTATATAAATTCCAAGTTTTGTCGTATCTTCGTTATGAGTTCTGAGTTGTTTTCTCTATCTTTCTCCTTGTCTTGAGATTTTGTGAAATAGTGATTTGAATTGGTTGAGTCATGAGAATGTTAAAGAAGTTGTGATGATCTTTTCACTTCAATCTTAATTTACTTTCAATCTGGCCAATTGATTTGTTAAAATATGTTGAGTTTTACAATTAAAGTGAGGATTTACAATTATTACTTGTGTTGATAAGTGTGACTTTACAATTTAAAAATTATCGGGCGTAGAATTGGAGATTTTAGAGTGACAGACTAAAATCCTCAATTCGGTCATATCGTTTGGGTGATGAAGTGTAGTTGTTAGCCCTCAGACGAGGGGAATGTGGGAGCTCTGAAGTGAGAGCCGACATCCTTCTAGCCTAGCCACAGATTCAGTAACCAAGCATAGGATTAGTCAATGTTCTTTATGCCTAGTCCAAAGGGTAAAGAATAGGTATGCTCCTATTTGGCACAATACAATTTGAACCGATTCAATTTATCCATTCACTTAAATTTCTTGACAAGGAGAAGGATGTTTTCTTATATGTTGAACTTCACATTAAAAACTTTATTATTATAACTAGTTGATTGAGAGTTTATTAAAATTACATTTTTATTTTAATAGCTTATTAGTGACAAATATGCAATTTGAACTATGTTGTTGTGATTAAGTATTGATTTTCTAGATCTTAAGTTCGTAGCCTCTAATATTACTCCCTGTGGGATCGATATCTAGGACCGCATTAGAGCCTTGTATTACTTGAGCGATACATATACTTGCATTGGTAAGTGTGACTTTACAATTATTGAGTATTTTATACACATCTTTATCAAATCTATAACTGTTGTCAAGTTTTTGGCGCCGTTACCGGAGATTTAAATCTTATAGAAGCAGTATCAAATTCTTGTATTTTTTAGCATATATAAAGTTGCTATCACACACTCATGCTCACTGATGCACCTGTGTGACCTAAGCATGCCAGTGCACTTGTACTTGATCATAGGGGCTCCCATGCTCGTTTCTTATGCAAATGCGCGCACACACCCATATCGTGGTGCACCCACGCCATACCTTTCTTAAGCCCTATTTGGATTGAAAAGATCATTCTTTCCTTCTGCTCCTTCTTTTGTTAAAACTCATCAAGGAGAGCTCTTTCTTAAGGAAAACACCTTCGGACACCATGAACCTCTGAGAAAATTGCAGATCTACTATCCTTAGCTTAAGAGAGAAAATCATTTCATGTTTTGGGAAATTATTATTGTACATTGTGGTATATTTTACTCCTACATTTAGCATGGCTCCAAAGGGCAATGTTAAGAATTAACATATAGTATTTAATGAAAGAAAGTTTGCGAGCGCAGAGGCCACAAACCACTTCAATGACATTCTTGTGTCAAGAAAGTTGATCTCAGAACAATTGTTCTTTGTACCGGGTGGGGAGATTGTGAAACACATTGAAGCAAGAGGGTGTTAATGTATTTGTCACAAAATTTTTCCAACCATAGCTCTGATTGTCTGTGACTTTTGCTAATGTGAAGGAACCTGTGGATGAGAAGGTATTTGTGTGGCGGAAATGGGTAGCATATGACCCCGACACCATCAATGCCTATCTGAACGTCCCTTATGTTCCATATTGCCAATATTCACATTTCTTGGACCTCAAATATGAAGAAATTTATAATTTTCTCACAAACTATTGAGCCTTGTGGCAAAGTTAGGAGGAGAAAACTATAAATTTACCTAGTGCATTAATGGAAAAGGAATCTAAGGTCTAACTCTACTTTATTTGTACTAGGATTTTGCCCACTACAAGCCTCACTGAAGTCACCAAGGATTGTGCTATTATGAACTAATACATTTAGAAGGGCACACCAAGTGACATTAGCTCACTCTTAACATCCTCCCTAGGCCACATCATCAATTGTGGTAAAACCGTAGGGCTTGGTCTCCCACATCTGGTCACTGATATATGAGGCTTTGTTGATGTGCTAGAAGGGAAAGATAAATTGCTCTTATGGTGGTCGAGGGATATTACACATGAGATTATTTGTTCATACTAGCATACGCTATCGTGAGGAGAGGTTACGTAGAGTCGGGGTGGGAGTTTATCGAGGAGAGAGGAAAAACCATCAAGGATTAGGGGCAAGCTGTTCCAACAAGTTGACAAGATTATAGTGGAATTATATGGGCTCACTTATGATGTACACCAGATTGATAAGTGGTCCATTCACCATACTGAACTGCAACAGTGGCATTATGAATACCAACATCAGTACAACAAAATGCAAGTTGAGATGTGTTGGAAGCATGGATGGCTTGCTAGACTAGAGCCATTAGAGTTCCCAACACCACCACCTTATGAATCATATCAGCATGGGATAGATGCAATGGATGATAAGAAGGATGATGAGTAGTTGTATATGAACTATTTATTGATTTGATAAAGGGAATTTTTATTTTGAAGTTGTGTATTTTCCTTGTTAGACTTTTAATGGTGGTGTTTTGTTGCATTTGTCATATTTTTCCAATGAGTAGTTGTTTGTAACATGATTGAGCTTTCTTTGGTATGCTCTAGTTTTTAGTTTTTTAATTGTTATCCTCTCTATTGACAGGTTAATTATTTTAGTTTCATGTACCTTACTAGCATGTTTCCCGATTCCATACTTTTTATGTAAAATGTTATGACTAACCTCTTATATTTGTTATTATGTTCTACTAAGAATGATTTGATATGGAAATGTTAAAAAGGTAGGACATGGACCAAATTTATGGGAGGGAAGTTCACATAATTACCTACCCTGAAGTGATTTTCTTACTTACTAAATTTCAATTTCTGCATAACTTTATGCTTAATCCACTATTGATGAAAAGCAAGATTATTCTTAAGGCATTGCCAAATTCACTAAAAAGTTAGGATGGATGTGCATAATACTAGCCTTGCGCCTAAAATATTTTCCTTCTTTCAAACATAGAAATCTCGAAGCATTTAAACGGGTATGACAATGAGACTCATCACTAATCCTTAAAATTTTTTAAACCATTCTATTTTCATTTCAACAAAGGATGAACCTTAATTGACATAATTTATTTGAGAACCAAAGACCAGATTGAGGGTTAAGTAAACACATGATTAAGGAAGGACTACAAAGTCTAAAACTCTAAAAATAAAAAAAATAAAATAAAATTTTGTATAACCAGATATAGTAATTCTTACAGGCCTGAAAAGAAAACGAAGAAAAAAGATATACTCATAAAAAAAGAAAAAAAGAAAAAAAATAGAACCTGGAGAAGAAACTTGAGGTTAGGCACTATCATAGTCAAATGTTGATCTTCTAGACTAGTCCCAATGTCAAATAATTTACCCATGATCTTAGTACAATCTTTGGAGCTTTATAAATGCATGAAAAATTAATGGGAAACCTATTGTTAAAATAAGAAGTAAGTGTTTAAACATTCTTGGAGAAATAAGGGGAATTGTAGTCTCACTAATTTAAATAATTAAAAATTTCCTATAATTAGAAAAACATAAAAATGATGAGTACAAGAATTTATTAAGTAAGGAAAATCTCATTTAAAAAAGGAAATCATCTACCTTAATAAATTTATCTTATTCAATATTCATAGACCAAGATTATGATAAAATAAAGACAACCCACTTTTTGAAATCTGAGTTAAGTTATAAGGATTACTTGAGGGAAAGTATAGGCGATTTTGGGAATTTGATATAAGTTGAAGATGTGATATTTCCTTGGAACATTTCCTTATATTTTGACATCTTTTTCTACTAATAATCTACTTGAAAAAGGGTATTTTTGTCTTAACTGTGCAGAAGACAGGATGGATGAGAAATTTGAGTGAAAGGGAGCAAAAATTAACACAATAAAGGAGACTTTGAACCAGTGCACCTGTGCTGCAATCCGACACCCACACTTTAACTCTACCACACCTATCCCTGGTTCACATACCCATACTTAATGGAAAGCGCTCACACTCTTGGAGGTGCACCCAAGTATTTCTATATGCCCAACATGCGGAGCATCTGTGCCATAGATATGGTGCACCCATGCCATACCTAGCGTGCTTGTGCCTAATCCGATGAACTTATTTTGACAAGGATTTTCTTGCATTTGTTGAGCTTTTCCTACTTATCTACTCATGAGGTCAGTTTTAAAGTATCCTAGGTGGTTGAAGGCTAAGCATAGAATTTGATTGGAGAGCTTTTCCCTTAGGTTTTTCTCCTTTATTTGGATTGAAACCTTAAGGGGTGATTTTTTGTTTGAGTTCTTGTGAGTGCTTAAGAGATTTTTTTTTGTTAGAGGGAGAGGTGTTGCTTTTGTGGAGAGCACAAGTCTTTAATGTAAGTTTCACTTTTGCTTACATCTTGCAATGAAGATCAGCATGGATTTCGTATATGTGATATTCTAAAAAATGCATGAATAAACTCTATTTTGTGTCTCTGTGATGTAGGAGCATTGGTATTCATTGTGATTTTCTGAGATGTTTTCATGTAGCATTTTCTTGTGCTATCATGACATATGTTGTTAGTTAACCTATGAATGTAATTTACTCCTATTCTGGCTAACTAGGATGTTAAAATTATTCATGAAGCTACAAAATCTAATCGTTTTAACCATAGAATTTTGATAGGATAGACATGCTTCAATGAAATTCTACAATCATTTTTTAGGATCAGAACAAATATGCAAAATGCCATGGGGATTTGCAGAAGAGTCAACTTCATCGATTCCAGGCTTCTTTTGACCTAGATAGGAATAAGGAGTATTATATCTCCAACTAAAAACAATCACATAGGAAAATATTTAAGAGAATAACGACCACCACGAAACCTGAATCATAGAGGAAAGAGCCTCATCCATCTTGAAGAAAACTCGAGAATTTTCCCACTTTTTTTGTTTTCTCTGCCTACAATCTATTTTGTTTCTTTAGGATTTTAGGATTTAAAACCTTCTTTGCTATCTCACCAAGCTAGGCTCACCAGATTGTTAAATTAGAGATTTTTATGCTGAAATAATTGTTAAGAAATTTCTCATGGGATTGATATGCAGAACTCTTCAACTGCATTATTACTTAACACGTGTACTTGGATTGTGCAACTGACTTACTTTGTAATAAGTTTTGGCTCATCACTCCCCACTGTCAACTCCTTCTTTTCTCCCTCACTCCTCCATCAATCAGATTTAAGAGTTATGGGGTGATGTCACCTTGATCAGACAAATTTGACCCTCAAGGCTACCACTTATGTCGTATGACAAGCCCAAGTCTTTAGGCAACATTGCAGTACTAAATAACATGAATTCTCTAAGCCTTTCCTTATTAGCTCTACCAAAGAGCTAAATTGAGTGGTGATGGAAGTAATGATGATGATGCCTCATGAGATGACATGGAAGAGGAGTATTATGCTTCTTTGTTTTCCTTAATTTATTATATGTTGTTCCCCTTCATGTAAATTTCTTATTCTTTCATGTATTAACTTTTAGTTTAATGTAAATACTAGTTTTATTTGAATTTGTGCAATTTGAATACTAACAGATATAACTGTTTTCAAGCATAATTGATTATTTAAGAAACTTAATGAAAGAAAACTTGATTTTGGCTTAGCTCCATAACTATAACATTAAGCATCACAATACAAACATTTTAAGCTCGTGACGCTGCATACAAAGTGCCTTGGCATTGAGACCCTTTAAAAGAAACCTTTTAAGTCTAAGGACTAGTGTCAAAACACTTATTTCCAATGCTACAACACTTATGGTCTGTCTCTTTGCTCAAGTCCTTGTGCATTGTGACATTTAACCTACAAATTTTGAACCTCTCAGATTCAAGATTGACATTATAGTGCCACTTGGTAGGGACTTAGTGCCCATGACAGAGTCATGGCACCATTTTTGTAGTGCAAGGACATTATATTTTTCCCATGATTATAAGCCTTGTGTTTTATATATAGAGCCATGGTGCTCATTATTGGAGCTGCAGTGTGACATGTAGCATGAATGTCAACTCTCCCAATCATGAGGGCAATCTTTGATCGGACCATACTATCTTGTCGTGGCACTCACCACTAATAGTGTCACATTGACACTTTGAAAAGAATTATAGTGCAAAAAAAAATGACATTGTATTCCTCAGCACAAGTCAGTACGATGAGGTGTGATCATTGTCCACTCAGCCAATATGGCGCAAATAAGTCAACAACATCATGGAATCGAGCCCAAATTTTCTTATTGAAAGGACAGCTCAAGGCTACCCCAAAGATTTAATTTTTTGGTCCCTGAGCTCCCTTTTCAGGGTCTTGTGTTGAAAATGGTAAGCCTCTACTTGCTTGCCTTCCTTCATCAGTTCCTACTCCTTTTCATTCATGTTGGAGGAGATCATACTACCAGCAAAAGCACTAGTCATTTTGCGAAGCAGCTTTGAAGTGATTTGGCTTCTACATTATACGACCTTCACTTAGGTGTCAGATATACAACATTTTGTAGAACTAGGGCTAGAGTGTAGTTAGGATTGTTGTAGTTTTAGTTTGTGAGCTAGCCACTTTATTTTGATTGCCATTTTGTGTGTTTTTTGGGTGTAAGACTTGTATAATAGTACGTTCAGGGTGATTTTTATGTAGGGAGTCATGTCTAATAATGTTCAGCTCAGATTAAATATTTAATAATGCCTTTTTGCATGTTCTTTGATCTGTTTTTCTCTCATCAGACATGGTTCATTATATATTACATGCTTTATACTTACTTAACTTTAACTTATAGGTCGAGTTTTTTTTTTTAGTTTTATAATGTGCCTTTTATAGTATGGGCTTAAGTTTGAATTGAAAATAAGGTATGAACGTGAGTACTTGAGGTGCTTGGATAGGATTGTGTGGTGAGGACCATGGAAAGTTTGGTCATGCCTCATACCTTAATTTTAGATCTTTTGTTGTATAGATGTAGGATCAAGCATGTGTATGTTGAGTTCAATAGCTATTTTCTTTTTATTGGGATATGCTATCAATCTAGCCACACAACCTTTATTATTATTTATGTGTAGTTTATTACTTTCATCATGTACGTGAGTTGTTATTTTTTCCCTTTTTAGCATGTGGTTTGTTTGGGTTCTCATTTTGCGCATAATCTCTTAGAATTAATTTTTTTCTACAAAATTCTTAATCTAAATAATATTTATCCTAATAATTTTAGGATAAAATTAATTAATATAGAAAATATCACTTTATATTTTTACATGGCTACCACCCAAATCATGCTAATAGAGCCTCTACACTCAAGGACTTAGATAATTGCATCACATGCATGTTCTGAGGAGAAGTATTCTTGCTTCTTCAATCTAACTAGCCCTACACAATTTCATTAATTAGCTTAGTGGTTGTTTAGAATGCTCAGGGATTTTAATGCTTTCACGCCTCTGATAGGATTATAAGTCATTTTTGGGGTGATTTGGGTTTGTAGTTAAGTAATTCATTATCTTTATGCTCTATAGGCTTCATGGTTATACCCTTGGTGGCTATAATTCCTACCCTTATTTTAATGTCAGAATAGGGTCATAAGATTCTAGACTTTTCCTTCCTGTGACTTCAGGTATATAATGAGATGTTTTAGACTATGCAATACACATGGGTTACTGATTAGTAGTTCACTATTATGATGGGTTGACTAACTTCATGACTCAATAGACTTTAGGTTCTAATAGTGTGTAATGACATGCCCATGGAGTCCAGACTTGACAGTCTCTACCTATCTAGAAAATTTTGTCCTACTTATTTACACCTCCTTTGAGCCCTCCATACTCTTTATTGAGTCTTTTCATAGGCATTCAATAGGTCATCTTTTATTGAGAAGCGATTACTAGTTGGATTACAATGATTCGTCTTCTAGCTGATAACCTAGTTTATCTTTAATAGTAGCAGACATCCCATACTAGATAGCTAAACCCTTCTTGATGACATATTATAAGTGTTTTTATAAAATTAAATCACATCATGTTTATCAAGAGTCATCCTTGGTATCCCTTAATTCGTCATTGACAATAAGAATATATCATCATAGGAGATCACATTAAACCCAAAATAATAATATTTTTTTATTTTGCTATGTTTTCATATACAAAAGATATTATAAGTCCGTCCTTGCATATTTTCCTTGGTTTTGCTTACAATGATTCATTTTGGACTACTCTTTGATTTAGGTAATGAGAACTACCTTTTTAGATGTCTTCATATCCACCCTTTTATATTTCTAAGTATTTGCTAATTTTAATTGTCTCCCCTTCTCTCGTTTTACTCTTTTTGGAATAAGGACTATTTGATATTGGGACTATAAAAAGTGCAAACACCAAAGAAATTTCAGCAAAAGGCGAGCAATAGGCTAACCAGTTGCATGATATTAGGCACTTGGTTTCTAGCCTCTAAAGGTGATAGCAAAAAATGATCAAATATTTGAGCACTATATGTCTAGCATCAAAAGCGATTTAACTTATATATCAGAGTTTAACTCGGCCTTGATGACCATGTATCAGGATCGCCAATTGAATGTTGGCCTTGGCCAGACCAAACTTTTGGTGGCATCAATATTTGTTCACTATATAGGATCAAGCCAGATATACAAAAGAAGAAAAAGAAAAAAGCACTGAAGATGATGACTTCGAGTAATTTTGCATTGTGTTCTATATCTATATTTCCTTTAATTTCTTATATAGTATTTTTTTTTTATTTTTTTTATTTCGATAATCAGAAATTTGGTGATTTTCTTAAATTGCATATTTTATTTCATCTTTGATATGATAGTTCGATAAAATTAAGATATAATAAATTAGTGCTTAGGTTAATAAAATTTTGTATTTTCTTCTCATGAAATTGAGTTTTTTTTTTTTTTTCCAAAAGATTGGCTAGATGCTATTAAACGAGGCCCCCGACCAATCTCATGTGCCTAAGAATTTCATTCCGCACATAGGTAGGATCGAACCCGTGATCCGAGGGGTCGTACTAACTCCGCCAACTAAAGAGTTAGGGTAGGCGACATGCTCCTCACGAATTGGTATCAAAATTATTGCTTTAATAATTTAAACAACACGGATCCTTGTGTAAACCATAAAAGTTGGTCAACACACACTGGTGGTGATTAAAAGACGTTAATCCATGAAAGAAAATTAAGTGAACCTTCAAAAATTTCTTATAAATATAAAAAGTTCATATCATAAGAGAAAACAATTTTTATTTTTAAATAAATATCACAAAATTGTTTATTCTAATGAAACAATTAACTATTAGGAATGGTTACCTAACAGAAATGAAAGGATTAGAAAAAGGTGATGCCCATTCACATAAGTTGAGGATTTATCTTAAGGGTTAACTCATATGACTAATGGTCAAGTAAAATTTTAGAGGATCATAATTGTTTTTTTTCATACACATGGGTAAAATTATTAATAGAAATTACTAAATAATAATAAAAAAGAAGTATAAAAGTTCACTAACTTGGGATCAACGTTTTGCATGCAATACTCATCTTAATAGAATTCTTCATTTCAATCATTACAATAGTTAAGATTAACCCAAGCTAATCTTAAAAAAAAAAATGACCTTCATATTATCTAAGTAGATGTAAATGCCTTTCAAATATTTATTTAGCATAGAATCTTCCAACACTTTACACCATGTCTACATTTTGTTAACATTTCATAGTATAATCTATATTCAATATAGCAATTTTAGCCTTATGTACATGAAGCATTGTCTTTATTTTGATGATTCCCCCCTCAAAACCTTTATGAGAATGTGTTCTTCGTATCCATATTTTGAAAATTTTTTCTTGAAAACCTTAGAAATATGCGTACTCAAGAGAATATAAATTCCATATCTTTTTTAGCAAGCTATAAGAGTTAACATTGTTGTAGTGCATCCAACCCTAAACATGAATAATAACTAAATAGTTCATATGACTTATTAATGAATAAATTTCCACAATTCGCATCTATAATTACAAAATATTAAAATTCTCTTACAAATTTTACTAGAATCTTTAAGATGCAATAGCTTATAAATAATTAAGTTTCTTACAATATTCTATTAAATTTTCTTTTTTTTTATAAGTAAGAGAATTGAGAAATTGATATGGATTTTAAGTAGAATATAATTGGTTTAGACATTAAATTGATAAGCCTAAACTTCAACTAAATTTTAGAAGTCGCTAATTCATAATCAACCTAATGATTGCTTGATAAAAGTAAAAGTCACTGTCGTGAGTTGCCTATTATTCACACTCTTTAGGATTAAGACCAAATTAGTGGCTTAGATCAACAAATTCTATCTGGCCCTTAGTGCATAGACATTGAACTAGTTAATGTCCTCACATATTAACTAGGAAAAGCACACACAAAGTAGTGATCATTGAGAAAACTCATTTAGAGCACTTGCTAGAGAATTACACTCTAGGCCTATATGCCACCTTCTTAGAGCTCGCCCACAACTTTTTGATTAGTAGATGGTTTCTAACCTAACGTTTCATGAGAACGGTTACATTTATTACTTTTTATTTGATCATTTGTCACTACAACAGATGCTGAAAGAAGCTTCCGATAATTTTGTTAAATTTTTTTTGATGCAAATACTAAAGTCAGATTAGTGTTAGATTTGTAGAAGTAAAGTGGCAAAAACTAAATTTTTCTACTTGCGATAGCTTTTGCGTCAAATTTACGACAAATAATTTGATGCAAGAAAGTATTCTGAAAATGATGAAAATTATAGTGGACATGTGATGGAGGTCTTGCATCAAATAAAGTGACACAAAAGTTTATTTAAAAGCGTAAAACTAAATTGGACGCAAAAAGGGAAAAAAATCCGACACAAATAACACAGTTTTCACATTACTTAATTGGGTCGAAAATATCCGGCGCAAAGAAGACAAAAATAGATGCAATGACCAAGAATACAAAATCCACATGCATATCCTTAATTTTCTTCTTCGCTGCTCTCTGTCTTTCCAAAACCCTCGTGCACACCTCTCTTCCCCCCTTTGCTCAAACTCTCCATCCTTTCTCTCCCATTTTTGCTCAAACCATTGCCTTTATCAACAAACCTTTTTGATACAGTCGCCATTAGAGCAAGCTGGGAAGGCAACGACAGTTTGTGGCTTACAGAGACCACCAAAGCTTCAGTATTTATCACTCTTCTACTCCACTTCAATCGAAAAAACGTTGAGGAAGATAATTCTACTTTCATCAGTCATTTTCCTTTTTATGTTTTGAAAAGTAAAAAGGGTCTTTCATAGGTAATGTTTAAGTGTTAGGTATGTATGAAATTTTTTGTTATATATGTTTTATCCAAGTGCATAGGTAATGTGGTATGCATGTAAAAAGGCTTAGGTAACGTAGTGTGCATGTAAATTTTGAAGTTTAGGTGTTAGCTATGTATATATATAAGAATTGAGTGGTATGTATGAAAATATTTCTGGATATGTAATGTGGCATGCATGCAAAAATTGAAGCTTAGGTGTTAGGTATATATATACATGAGAATTGAGTGGTACACATGAATATCTTTGTGCAGATTGAATTTTATGGGTTTGGTATGCAAAAACAAAAGAATTGAATGTTATATATGAAATCTTCATAAAAATTGAAGCTTAGGTTATATGAAATCTTCATAAAAATTGAAGCTTAGGTGTTAACTATGTATGTACATAAGTATTGAGTGGTATGCATTTACTTATTAGTAGAATTCAAGTTGGTTGGTTGAAGTGAAGCAATATATGCATCGGATCTTGTTCGAATTTTTTGTGAGATATGTACTTCCTGGCATAGAAATGAAACACAAAGAACACAAACAAACATAGATCGTTTACGTGGTTCGATCCAACTGGATCTACGTCCACGGGAGAGAATCAATCAAATAGTTCACTAAGGCAAAAGAAACGGAGAATACATAGCTTATACATAGAGATGAGCCCTCATCTTCCTTCTATGACCTCCCTCTCAAGAAACACCTTGATACAAGGCCTCAAGATGCTCTCCTCCTCTCTAGCTCTCGAGCTATTCTCTCTTCTTTTATGATAGCTTAAGATCACTTCCCTTGCTCTCCTAAGCCTCACACCCTTTCTATTTATAGAAGCAAGAGAGTGGTAGGTGGGAGGTAGGTGAGCAGTAGGTGAGATGTGGTAGGTGAGGGGTACCACATTACAAAAGTGCCCTTTTACCTTAGTTCAATAATTGGGGGTCAAAATAACAGTTCTCCACCTTGACCCTCAATTGAGAATCTTCGAAGTAAAGATTCCCTCCACCTGGCCCCTCCTTGCTTGAGTTTGC
>NW_018165197.1:238954-239596 GCF_001263595.1 Phalaenopsis equestris | reverse complement strand
ACATGGACTTAGCAATCACGGTTCTTCCGATAAGAGAGTACAGCCCCTTTTCCTGACTCCTTGTATGATGACATGAGGGCCTTTGGTTACTCTGATGCAACCATTCCTTGCCTTGAACAAGCATCCGCTTGACTCCAGCATACCTAAAGAAATCAGATTTCTTTTTAGCTCTGGTACGTACCTGACATTTTTCAGTACTCGTTCAATTATCCTAAACATCCTTATCCTGATTGATCCACTTTCAACAACCCTGTGAGCTTTATTGTCTCCCAGTAGAACAAACCCATTATTTTTCTGTTATAGTGTCTCGAACCAGTCTTTGTGAGGACACATGTGGAAAGAACATCCTTAGTGAAGGATCCACTCCTTACTGGATTCAGATTTTGTGATAGGGCCTCAACAGAATCGTAGTCATCAGAGGCTACGCTTGCTTCTCCTGATTCTTCTGGCTCTTCTTGGTACTTATTCTTCCTGTCTGGGTAGTTCCTCTTAAAATGACCGTCCTTGTGACAATGATAGCACTTGAAAGATCCCCTTGATGATTGATTCCCGCCATCCTTGCTTGACCTTGATCTATACTGACCATTTCTTTAATCTTTCCTGTTCGATCTTCCTATGACAATAAGATTGTCTCCGCTGACT
>NW_018165197.1:233520-238942 GCF_001263595.1 Phalaenopsis equestris | reverse complement strand
TCCCTGTCATGCTTCCTCTGAAGTTCTTTGGGCTTTGGCTCTAATTAGAGATTGAACCTCCTCCAGAGTAATAGTCTCCACCCTTCCATAGAGCATCACATCCTTGAAATGCTCATAACTCTTAAGAATAGAGTTTAACAACAACAATACCTTATCCTCATCATCCATCTTGATGTCAATGTTCTCGAGGTCGTCGATGATCTTGTTGAACTCGTCGATCTGCTCTGAGTCGGATTTGTTTTCATGCATTTTGAAGGAGTATAGGCGCTGCTTAAGAAAGAGCCTATTAGCCAGAGACTTTATCAGGTAGAGTACCTCGAGTTTCGCCCAAAGTGCTTGAGCGTTGTATCCCTCGACACCTCCCTCAGAACTTTATCGCCCAAGCTCAAGATTATCAAACTGTGGGCCTTATTTAGTATGCCGATCTTCTCCTTCTCGGTCATGTCGGTCGGCAATGTCGCCGACCGTTGTAAGGCTTCTACAACACCCTGTTGAACCAACAGCGCTCTCATCTTTACTCTCCATAGTCTAATGCCGCCGACCCTTCCAAGGCTTCTCCCCGTGAATTTGGCGGAACTCATTGTCGTGGCTAGGATTTCTTCCAATGAATTCTACCTGCTGCCCTTCTAAGAACTAAGCAAATTTCTTACCTTCTCCCCAAATCACCAAAATGTTGTACTATTGTATAACAACCAAAAGTTTTCAGCCTAAACCTACCTTTTAACACCTTATTTTAATGCCTTGCTGTCCAAGAAATTCTCAACAAATTGCTTACCTTCTCCCCGTGAACTCCACTGCCTTCGCCAACCAAACGGAGAGCTCCGATCCCTTCTAGCAGAGATCACACCTATTCACCGGAGCAAACTTCCTGTTTTGTGCTCGCGCCTCCTTCCCGTAGGCACTCCTCTCCGTATAGCAAAATAAATCAGGAATTCCTCCTTTGCCTCTCATACGAGAATAACTGCCTCTCCAGAGCCGTCGCGCCTCGCCAAACTGCTCAGGTCCTCCTGCTTCGTGAACTCCCAAACAGGGAACTCCCCAAACCCTTCTCTACGCGATATCCGCCTCTTCCCTCTGACCAAGCTTCTCGCAAAATTGAACTCTTGCTCTGAAATCCTCTGCTGGTAGCCCTGTCGCAAATTTTCGGCCCTCGCTCGCGAACTGTTCCTCCTCCGTTTAGTGAAACTGCACAACCTGCAGTGCGAATCCAGTCGATCAAAGCTTCCACTGCTCATCAAATCTGTCGCGATTCAGCTTCTTGCAACGCAATCCGCTTGCTTATCTGTTCGTGAATGCCGAACTCCTCTTCTTCGTCGCTGACCTCAAACACCTTTACGCTGACACCTCTAGCCAAGAAGTATGGATCCTCCCACAGACGATGCTAATTATTGTGAGATATGTACTTCCTGACATAGAAGTGAAATGCAAAGAACACAAGAAAACACAGATCGTTTAAGTGGTTTGATCCAACTGAATCTACGTCCACTGGAGGGAATCAACCAAATAGTTCACTAAGGCAAAAGAAATGGAGAATACATAGCTTATACATAGAGATGAGCCCTCATCTTCCTTCTATGGTCTCCCTCTCAAGCGACACCTTGATACAAAGCCTCAAGATGCTCTCCTCCTCTCTAACTCTATAGCTATTCTCTCCTATTTTGTGGTAGCTTAAGATCCCTTCTCCTTTTTCTCTCCTAAGCCTCACACCCTTAAGATTTCTTCCCTTGCTCTCCTAAGTCTCACACCCTCTCTATTTATAGAAGGAAGAGAGTGGTAGGTGAGCGGTAGGTGAGCGGTAGGTGAGATGTGGTAGGTGAGCGGTACCACATTACAAAAGTGTCCTTTTACCTTAGTTCAATAATTTGGGGTCAAAATAACAGAATTGATGGTGATATAGAAGGGGATATTATTACTAGAGTTCACGTTGGTTGGTTGAAGTGGAGGAATACATCGATCGAGTTTATTGTTTACAATGATTGTGATATAGATGGGGATGTTAGTAGAATTGAAGTGGGTTGGTTGAATTGAGGAATGTATCGATCGGGTCTATTGTTCACAATGGTGGTGAAATAAATGAGGATGTTATTAGTAGAATTCAAGTTGGTTGGTTGAAGTAGAGGAGTGCATTAGGTTTTGTTTGAAGTGATGATGCTGTAAGCGGGGATGTTATTAGAAGAATTCATGTTGGTTGTTTGAAGTGAAGGAATGCATTAGGCCTATTCTTTAAAGAATAAACCACTTCATAGTGGTGTCTTAAATATGGTTGACCAAGTAATGTCGACTTCTTACTGTAAGTATCGACTTATTTTTATTTTGCGTAATAGTTTTATTGATTTGTGTTATAGATGTAAATTTGTAATTTGAGAACTTGGATGTATACAAAATCATATCTAGGACAAAAAGGACGACTATATGAGTTTTTGATAATGTTGAGTAATTTGTGCAGGTTGCATCACGACGACCCATTTATCATTTAGAAGGTAAGTTTTGTTGTCTTGTGTGAAACACAAAAATCATGTGTATCTGTGACCCAAAGAAGTTAAATTGGATCTTTACCGCAAGTAATTCAAACCAACGTTTTGGTACTAGATTGAACATGGTGTGCAAGAACTAGATGTTCAATACGATCAAGGTACCTCAACAAGAACATGATTCTGGTACGTGCAAAGAAATGATACATGATGCTCAAATACCTCATTTTGTTGAGAGTGTTCCCGATAAAAGTGAAACACCAAACAATGAATTGCAGTAGTTTTACTAAACACCGCACGACAACCTTTATAAAACGATTGCTACAGAGTCATTAGTTGCGCTGTGAATGTTAAGCATCAAATCTAATTTTTGCTACATACTCAGATTGTTGTTGAAGCACGCAATGTTAGACTTGGGTTATGTGCATATGGCTTTACCCGATACAATCATGTTATAACCCTATAATCATGCTGGCCATTGATCATAATTTTACCCCCCCCCCCCCACTCCGATATGTGCATGATCATGCCATTCTTAATTATGACATTGTTCATACCAGGTCCACATGACCCCAAAGATAAAATTGATGTGTACTTACAGCCTTTGATTGAAGAGCTTCGAATGCTATGAGAGAAATGTGTGCTTACATATGACATCGCTACGAAATACAAATTTCAATTGAGAGTGTCACTTTTGTGGACAAATAGTGATTTCCCTGCCTATGGGATGCTAATTGGTTGGAGCACTGCCAGGAAAATGGCTTGTCCTTACTGCATTGATATGTCAAAGTCATTTAATCTAAAACATGAAAGGAAAAACAGTTGGTTCAACTGCTATCAAAGATTTCTTCATCGTGATCACCCATTAGAAGGAACAGAGATGCATTTTTTAAAAAACAGGGTTGAGAGTTCAACTCCACCTCCCGGGAGTGGGTTTGAACTCATCAGCGCCCGAGGACGCAGCAGTGAGTCTCAAAGCATTCTCGATGGGTTGTCGTAAGGAAAAAAAAAAGAAATTTAACACTTTATTTTAACTCTTACTATTCAAAGTTCCAATTAAACATTGATTTTAATTTTGTAGGAGAAGTTTGAGCAGCTCCAAGAGAGGCACTTGGCCATCCAACTAGACACTTCCATCAGCAGCTGAGGTAGTCGTTCTACCACTACGCAGTCGGAGTTTGAGCTTTGGACTTAGGCAGTGCAGAAGAAGAAGGGGAAGGTTTATGACATTGGTATGAAGGGCATAACCTTCGTGACCAAGATCTCTAATGGTGTTGTACTGAGTTCCCCGAGCTTCTCACAACCATTCCAAGATGCTATAGTCAGGCAGGTTACTGTGATGAATGAAGAGATTCGTCAGTTGTGCATACATTCTATGACTTCGCACTTTTGATATTTACTGGAGCTAAAATCTGTGTTAATGTTGATTATTTGTGACGTATAAAGTATTGCTGCATTGTGGATTCAATGTATTGTGCATGTTGTGGAAATGTAACAGTTATGTACATTTTTTTCCATGATACAGGTTTGCATCTATTTGCGTCCAAAAAAGCGACCGTAAAATAACAATTTTATCTGGCATTCTTTGATATTTTTTTTGATGTTAACCCAAGGCTACATCGATGCTAATGTTACTGTCCAATTTTTTTCAATGCAAATTTAAAAGCAGAAATAGTCTCAACTAAGCGACATAGGGTGGACACAATTAAGACGAAAAAAATTTGCATCAGATTTTTTTGACGCTAAACAAACGAAAATTATATTACCATTCCCTGTTTTACCCGCGAAAAAAATAAGACATAAATTCGACGCAAATCAAACGATAACCCTTAAATACCGTCAGATTTACTTCCGATTTGTGTCTTATATGTCGGACGCAAATTTCAAAAATTCCTGTAGTGTGTCATGAACTTTGGCCATCTCCTATATAAATAGGGTTTACTAATTTGACATATATATAGACATAATGCAACATATGATATAATTTAGTAATCTATTGACAAAACATTTGTTATTGGCATTTTCCTAGAGCCTCCCTTTATAGAATACTATAATTTTTAATCAACAAGAATATTCAGAGACATAGAAGTTTCTCTCCCTAACCTCTATATATAGGCTTGGCTAAAATCTATAGTGAGGTCAAGATGTAACTCCATGGCTTACATTAAATCTATTAGTTATAGTACAATTAAGTAGGAGTCACACTTGGTGCAAAAAAACATTACGGAAAAAATACTATCGTTATTTTGAATCTAAATTATTGATTTATTCACATAAAAAACTATTTCATTAGTCTTAATCAATAGTAACAAAAAAAGATGTTATAAACTAAACACATACATTTTGTGATTCTTTCATTAAAATAACTAATATAATCTTTAATAAAAACAGAAAATGTCAAAAATTATATATTTTTTTTATATATACAACTAATTAAATATTGATGAAAATTCTGAGTGGCTAATCTGATATCAAGTGATAAGCTAATAATTCATTATTTATCCAATATAGAAGGAGATTTCAGGATAAACATAGCACAAAAAAATCTTTGACAATAAATAAAATCTACTAGACACTATTTAAGATTAATAATTGTGTTAGTATTAATATATAATATTATGAAAAATTAAAACTATATTAATAAAATGCCTAATACAGAGAGCCATGTTAACCAATAAGCACTCTTAACTAAATATACAAGATTCAATTGTTACATATACTTGAGCCATTCAACTCCCTTTAAAATGCTCTAATTTATACACCAATTTTCTTACAAAACTATTTTAATTTTGGTAGAATTAATTTATAATCAACTGATGTAAGTATAAGATATTAATTCAAACTGACCCTATATAAGTTGTTGGATATCAATTAACCCCCCAATGTAAGATAATGAGCATGAGGCACTCGTATGTAAGAACTTTTTTTAAAGCTTTCTATGACTATTATTC
>NW_018165197.1:219329-233464 GCF_001263595.1 Phalaenopsis equestris | reverse complement strand
TTATTCACTTTCATGCATGTGTCATCACTTTCATGCATGTGTCAAAAAAAAAAAAAGGTTCAAATTAGTATGATAAGCCAAATACAACCAGTTTTAGCTTCACTGTGCACTGAGTGCTGGCAAATTCAAAAGCTTCCAATTTGCAATCTTAGATCTTCAATGATGTACTTTTATTTTCTGCCTTGTGTTTTTTATTTATCTAAATTATTTTGTATTAGTATTAACACGAAATTAAAAGAAAACTCAATGATTAGATTCAATGCACAAAGAAACTAAAATTGTGTTTATCCTTAGTGAAGAGCACATAACTCTCGATCAAATGTAAGACATAAAGCAACATACATTTGTAGTTTCTCATCATGGATTGCTAGAATTGCCTTAACAGACAGCAGCTAGCTAGCTCTAGGAATGGAAAGGGATAGTATTTCTTATAAAATTCGTCTGGGAAAAGAGAGAGAGAGAGAGAGAATCAAAGTCTCAAGTTCAGTTCCGTACAAGCTAGAGCTAGAAGCACAGAAACACACAAGATAAAAAACTCTTTCAGCGAATCATTGCTAGCAAGTTATTAAACCGTGAGGCCAGCTTTGTTGGATTCGTAAGTACTATAACCCATTCTATATATACATTAGGAGAATATTATAATGGAATAAGGAATCAAATTAATAGTAGTAAAGCGTTATTTGTTCAAAAGGATTCAATAATTTCTTTTATCGTTGTCTTAAGAGAAGAAAATAATATTCATGACGTAGAAAAGAACTGTTTCATTCAAATAATCAGCCATCCTTCATTAATTGATCTCAAGGTCCTTGAAGATTGATGGTTATATGGTTGTTCCCTTACTTTAAATGATGATGGCTTCATATCATTCACAGCTGCCTCTTGGTAGCAGCAGCATAACTAAATACAAGGAATTAATAATTAAGAATTCAACCACCGGTTGTTAGATAGATAAGATTAGGTTTAATTTTCTAATTAAGTAATCCGATATCGAAAAACAAAGCTCAGAATTCCTGGTCCAAATTCAAATGAAAATATACTGATAGTTGTTCATTAACCAACCATAATATAAATTCAATAAAAATCAGCTCAAGCTGTCCTAATCAATTGAAATATTCTCATCATTAAATCCTCCATGAGTGAAATGTAGGACTTAAGTTATGTTACGTATACCTATATGTCATCTTAAAAAATATATCAATTTAGGAGATTGTAAGCCATATTCGTTCAAAAGGCTTCATGATTTTTTGTTGCGCTCATGCATTATCTCTAAAGGGAAAACATAGTGATATCTTGCTTTATGCATATTGTGCTAAGAAAGACTACAAAACCAGTATTGAAGTAATTAAATCCGCCTACAAAACTCCATACTGCTATCCAGTCGATCGATATATTGCCATGCAAGTGTGACAGAAGAAACGTGACGATGCTTTTTCTTGTCGCCAACTCCACCCACCTAACTTAACCAACATCTCACGTTGGGTCCCCTCAATCCACTAAACCACTGCAAAGCTAGGAAATTGGAAATAAATCTACCCAATTTTTACACTGCACACCTTTCGTCTATTACTCAACTCATCATCACAAAAAATTTAAGAGAATTTTAATAAATCCTAACCAAATTAGCTCAAAGAAATAAATAAGATAAGGTTAAGAAATAATTAGAGGTAGATGGATGAGGGTATGATTCAGTACCAGTCAGCTCATGAAGCGATTGCTCGATCTCGCGGCAAGCCATGACGGCCTCCACTGCGTGCACTCTTACGTGTTGTTGCAGCTGTTCCTTGAACGAGCACAGCAGCAGCGTATACTGCGTCTTCATCCACAAGTAGATACGATGAATTAATTTCCATGAATTATGAGAGAAATTTTATATTGTCGAAAAATTAATTTATAAAAAAAGAAGAGAAGACTAACGAGGAAATTGTCGAGGTCGTGCTTTTCCGGCGGGGAAAGAAGGGGGCGGTGGATGGCGGCGTAGGAGCGGAGGAGGTGGTGGGATTGTGAGAGCTGGGCGTCGATGAGGGGGAGTTGGTCGATGGGGGTGGCGACGCGGAGGCAGCCGACGTGGGCTGACAGAAGCTGTTCTAACAGAGGGTGAACGGAAATCTCTGCTTTCAGAAGACGACGGTGCTCTTCCTCTGCAGCGGCGGAAGGTGGCGCTGAAGTGGAGCACTCACCTACTGCAGCAGCTGCGGACATATGCATACCATGCACTTGGTGGGGATCTCCTCGCATCATCTTGGACGAAGGGAGATGTGGAGATCGAAGCGTTGCTATTGTAGATGGAGGACCACACCACACCAGTGGTCCTCTTTGTGAGAGGGAGGGTGGTAAGGAGGGTGAGTGGGATAGAGTGAAAAGGAGAGATTTTTATTCCTGGTTTGTTTCAGAAGCCTTTTAGAAGAGTACCTACCTGACCAGAGGAGAGGGAGAGGGAGGGAGATGAGATAGCGTGGAGGAAGTTTGTTGCGAGGAGTGGAAATGGGGAGGCCATGTGAAAGAAAGAAGGTGGGCGAGGGGAATCGAAATTCGTTTAAAAGGAAGCCTCAGAATCGTCATGATGGAGTTTTGCTTTTTCTTTTATGATCTTATTATGATCCGTTTTTTTAAGGGATACAAATGATATGGGGGGGAGAGAGAGTGAGAGTGTGTGGGTTAGAAGTTTGTTTAAGGCACTCTGGTTTTGGAGGAAAAAATTTATGGGCTCTGTTTCATTTAGAAGTATTTGGTCTAGGAAAAGTATATATATTTGTTTTTTATTGACATATTATTTATCTTTATCTTAGCAAAAATGGGGAGGAACAAGTATTATGTAATTTTTAGGACTTAACACATATTATGTTCACATGAAATGAGATCTCAATTTAAAAATAAACTCAAATTTTGCTGAATCAAGTAGGTGATCAAAATTTAAGTTCAATCCCTTTTTTTGGTTTTATTTTTCAATTACCTTTTTAACTATCTCTTCAAATGAACACTAAATCCTTACTGATAATCTTATCATGAAACAATCAATCAACACAAGTTTTAATTTTGGACTGTTCAAATTCATGGCAAGTGATCATCATATATTGCCATGAATTTTGCCAATGCTAAAATTTAATATATGATTATTACTTTTCTTTTTTTGAAATATATATAAGTATTATTTCAATGCTTTTTATATTAAGTATGCTATTTTAAAGTAGTTTTAAGTTATTTTGGAGTTTCAATGACATATATTTGTCTTATGGTAGCATCCTTAAAGCTTAACTTTCAATGATGTTTCTTCTAACCTTGAAATGGAATTTTCTTCTTAATTTTTGGAGGGCGAGTTTTGAAATTAGAAATTGCTCACTTCTATTCAATTTTAATTGATCGAATATTGAAATTTAATTTTGAAATAGTTTTAGTCACATCTAGTTGAAATAAACATCACATTATGGAAACAAAATAAGATATGAGAATTGAGAAAGGGAAAATTTTTTAATAATACTTCTTCATCCTAATTAGAAGCTAAATATTTTGGACCACTTTTATTTTAATTTATTTCTTTTGCTTCTTTTAATATTTTTTTTGAATGAAAACACATATCATATTTTAAACAAATGTTATTTTTATTTATTTATGTCATATCATATTTTAAACATATGCTATTTTTATTTATTTATGTGATGATGGTTGTTGTTGTTGTTGGTGGGCAATAATAATGGAGGTGGCGGCAACAAACCAAAATCATCCATAGTGATTACAATGTTAACTAGGGCTGGCATATATACCACGAAGGTCATGTGTTAAAGATGGTTTATCTTTTAATCACCTTCGAAGATTGCTACTATTTAGCTACATTTTTTATCAGTATTATCTTTATGTTATTGGCGCTTCGCTATTATAGTTTTATACCTGAAAATATAACGTTGCCTCTTTGTTCAGCTCATCACTCCCCCCTCTCCTCTGCATCTTAACCTTTGGTTTTCATCTCCTTAGTTAAATTTTCTTTTGCTAATGATCTGTGTCAAATTATAAAAGTTATCTAGGAATATTAAATTTTTAATCAGCTAAAATAGCTGATACTTCTTCTCTCTTGAATTATTTATTTTTCAGTGACTACATTCATTCTTTATCATGTTTTTCATTATATGTGTGTGTGTGTGTGTGTGTGTGTGTGTGTGTGTGTGTGTGTGTGTGTGTTCATTCTTTATCATGTTTTTCTTTGTGTGTGTGTGTGTGTGTGTGTGTGTGTGTGTGTGTGTGTGTGTGTGTGTGTGTGTGTGTGTGTGTGTGCTCGCGCGCGCATCAGGTGTAGTTGAGTTGGTGGTGTAAGTCCCCTCTCAACCCTATTTCGAATCCTCGACCAGACATGAATCAAATTTGGACATGGGGATTGGTTGAAGAGTCACCCGTTCAACTAATCCTTTTTAAGTTAGAGCCTAGCACATAAGGAATAGGTATTTTGGCCTCTGTCATATACCGATTCTTATATATATATATATATATCTTTGGGTGTAGTTTTTTTTTGAAATTAACTCTATAATTCTAAGAAGAGTAAGTATCCAAGAGAGTCCTCGAAGCTTTTTTGTTAAATTAACACGAAAGGGAAAAATTTTAAAATACACCACATTTAAAACAATATTTATTAGGAAAGATAATTTAAAATAAATTCTAAAAAGGAAAAAATTATCCCATAGACACCATTTCAATAAATCTGTCGAATGTGGTGCTATTTTATTAATTTTTTTTTATAACTGGACACCTGACAATGGCTATATAAACACCCTCACACCCACATCTGAGTTCAAAACATTCACCCTACGGCTTCTCTAATTCGTCATAAGCCCTACTCTCTCCCTCTCTATCTCTTCCCCATTCCTTTTCCCTTCCTCCTTTCCCATCTCCACTATTCCTCCTCACTCACTCTCTCTTGCTACCTCGCTATCAAATTATGAGTACATTCAAGTTCAAGGAACATTAATTTGGGAGTTTCATAGAAGTAAATAATTTCTTTGTGTGTTGAATATTCAAACTAGTAAAATTTTATTTATAATTTATAATTGTAATTTTGATGTAATGTACAATTTATTTATAATTTTTATGTTTTAGTAAGTTATAATTAGAAAATATAAATAAAATATTAGAGTGTGTTTTTTACTTTTATTTTAAGCCTATTATAATTTAAAAATTATAGTAGGCTTAAAGCATAATTAAAGTTAAATTTAGTTGGAGTTAATGAAGTCACAAAATCAAAATAAATGTAAAGTTAGCTCGACCTAATTTAAACCAAATATAATCTGAATTTAACATAATCTAAACTTAAATCAAGCCCAAAACTAGTTAAAGATGATTAAAGATTTAAATAAATTAACCTGACCTAGCAAATTAAATCTAATTAAGAGCTAAAATAAAACTAACCTATACCAAAAGAGAAATGAAACTTTTATCAATCTTAAGTAAATCTAATGCAAGTCCACCTTAAACTTAAATCTAAGTTCATTTAATCTAAACCAAGTTCAAATTAAACTTAAACATAACTCAATCTATACCAAAAACTAAATCCAATTGCCTCAACCTACTAACCTAAGTTAAACCACAAATTAAATTATAAAATTTATTATATTAATTAGTTTGTTTTCTTTTTGTTATGTTTAAGGTTTAGTACACTCAAAAGTTATTAAATCTTGCACAATATATAACAAAATATATAATTAGCTCAATCTAATATAAACAACAATTAATCTGAATTTAACCTAATCTAGACATAATTTAAGCCTAGACCTAATTAGACATTAAATAAATCTAATCCAAAACTAGAACTAAATTAACCTACACCAAAACCCAAAGTAAACATTAAAATCTAGCTTAAGGAAACTTACACGAAGCCTATATTAAACTTGAGTCTAGCTAAAGTTAACCTAAATTAAACCTAAAATAAGTTTAAACCTATCGAAATCTAGAAATAAAACTGATTCCAGTTTAAACTTAACTTAAGCTAAACCACCACTTAAATTGTGACCATTGTAAAATCTTTTTCTTAATTATTTATTATTTTTAGGGTTTAGTTCATTGAAAGTTATTAGAACTAGATAATTACCTAGTTTATACCAAGTGTAATATAAATTTAACATTTATGTTCTAAACTGAAATCTACTTTGGCTTGCTGTATAAAAATAATCTTAATTGGTTAAAACTAAATAAAAACATGACATTTAAAAGGACACAATGGAGAAAAAAGATTCATGTTGCTGACCTCACTTAAAGGGATAAAGATTTGTTATTTTTGTGTATTCTAGAACTAAATCAAGTATAAGCCTACTTAAAACTAGTCACAAATTAAATTATGCTTTAAAATAAAAATAAAATAACATAAACCAAAACCCAAATTAAACATTAAATCTAGTTTATATAAATCTAAATCAAGCCTACACTAGACTTAAATCCAACTTAACCTAAACTAAACAAAAATTAAACATAATTCTATCTCAATTTAGACTTAAAGCTAAATCTAGCTTAGACCTAACCTAACTTAAGCCATCACTAAAATTCTTACCATTATAACTTTTAATTTATTTAACTTATTTAATATTCATGGTTTAGTTCACTTATAATTATTGAACTAATATTACATTTATATGATTTTTAGGTATATTGTTTTTTTTTATTCGGTGAGGTTGCTTACTAGATTGTACCTCAACTTATATGTTTATACACACAAGTAATTATTTGTATTACCACCTTAGTTAAAGTTAACCTATGAAAATATGTTTAATACTTATATAAAATAAATATTTAAATAAGAATTATTAAAAAAATTATTTGACTTTAGATTGAAATATAATTCAATTGAATAAGAATAGTTTCAATCATCTATAAGAACTTTGCTCAAACATTAACCTAAAAATAACTACACAACAAAAAATCATGTTTTCAAAATTGGTCAAATGAAAACCCTCTTCCCTTTGGATGACCTATAGCGAGTATACATGGACTATAATTTTATATTTTTATAAGTTTATATTGTAAAATCCAATATTATAGTTTCTATAGATCTTAAACATATAACTAATATTCCAACTAAGGTGATAACCAACAACATATTGATAACTATATTGATTTTGAATGGGAGGGTTTTATATACCGAAGAAATCAAGTTTCTTAATATTTCTTCTTAGACAAGGGAAGTTGTGCATAAAACAGAGAGAATAATGAATTCCAGGAAACTGAATACCATGTTTTGAAATTAAACAAGAAGGTTGGCCTCTTTTTTTTATCACATTTTCTTTATCACAAAAGAGAAAATATATAAGCAAAAAATTTAGTGACATGGGAATTCACTTTTCATGCCAAAGGGAAGGGTGTTTCCCAATGACCAACATATTAAACATAATGTTCTGTTATTATAATATTTTTGGAATAATGTTGGAGAAACATTCTTATTGTATATTTAATATATTCACATTGATTAAGATTAATATATATTTTAATCTAAAATCAAACAATATTTTTAATATTTCTTATATAAATTTTTTAATTTTTGTAAGCATTATATTAGTTTTTTGTAATTTAAAAAAATAAATTTGCTTAGGCAAGCATTAACTAAGATTGTATGCTAATAATTACTTATATGGATAAACATATAAGTTTAGGTATAATACAATAATTCTCATTGAATGATGAAAAATTATTCCAAAAAGAATGTAAATATAAAATTTGTTTAATAATTTTAAGTGAACCACCAAACACCAACCATAATAAACCAAAAATAGATTAATTAATTCTAAAAAGATTAAAATTTAGTGATGGTTTTGCTTAGCTCACGTCTAGGTTAGATTTAGTTTTAGATCTAGGCTGAGTTTGGTTTACTTTTATATTTGGCTTAGTTTAAGTCTAGATTAACTTTAGAGTAGGCAGGGTTTAGTTTTACTTAAGCTAGATTTAATATTTAATTTGAGTTTTAATTTATGTTAGTTATTTTTAGTTCTGAATTAGATTTAGTTAGGTTCAAGCTTAATTTAGTTTAGGATTAGTTTTAATTAAGTTTAATTCTTATTTAGGTTTTGATTATTTTTAATTTAAATTAAGTTTTGTTTAATTTAGATAGTGATAAGAATTTATTTAGTTCAAATTTATGATAATATTTAATAACTTTATTTGCACTAAACCCTAAACGTAATAAATATAACATAAATTAATAAATTTTACAAAGCTCAAAATTTATGTAATGGTTTAGCATAGGTTAGGCCTTGATTGGATTTAGTTTTTATTTTAGATTGAGCTTTAAGTTAATCTGGGCTTAATATATGTTAAGTTTAGTTAGATTTAAGTTTAGTGTAGGTTAACTTAAGCTAGATTTAATATTTAAGTTTGGATTAATTTAGTTTATGTTAGTTTAATTTTAGTTTTAAATTAGATTTAATTAAGTTCAAGCTTAATTTAGCTTGTGTTTAGACTTAATAGGTACAGGCTTAATTTAGCTTCCTCCCCTTATCTCACAGGTACTCTTCTACAAGCACCAGTAAGATTATTCAGCTTTTTAGTAAGACAGATGAACATACTCCTCCTCTACAATGTGGTGTTTGGGCAACTCCAAGAGTTAAGCCAGGTTCTTGGGTTGTTGTAGCTTTTAAAGAACTTGAATCATTTGCTCCTCAACCTCTGAGCTAGAGTGGCCTGTGCTACCACAGGTTCCAAATCCTGTACTTTTAGTATTTCTTCCTTGAGTCGAAAGACCTAGAAATGGAAGTTCTCATTTGGTCATTGCTTGACATGCAACAATTCTTGTGAGTTCTTACGAGGCTTGTTGGCATTAGTGAAATGTACTATAAAGATATTTTTGAAGTCTTCGAAGGAGGAGATTACTCATTTTGGGAGGCTGTGAAACCATTTGTGGGATGAGTCCCTCAGTGCGGAGTAAAATAATTAACACTTAAGTGCATTAGAGATTTTACGAAGGCAGCCAAATCCTGGGAAGTGATATGGTTGGCCGGATTACTCTAAACCTTTTAGGATTTTAAAGATGGAATTATAAACTTCTCTGGTGGCTCAACATCGGAGATCTACTGGGAGAACACATTCATTGGCTGACGGTAGACCTCTGTTCACTCTAATCATGGTTTGACCAATAGTGTAGACCCAACACTATCTTTGTACTAAGATTCTTTCATTCATTCTACTCCTTAAGCCGTTCAGTGGTTTTATTAATCAAGTTCTTCTTAAGGGTTTGGTTGTTGGGAGCTTGTGCTCTTCCCTCAAGTAGTGTGTGGGATAATTCTACCTCTTATCCAACCATTTGATCTCAAAGTTCTTGAGTTTTTTGTTTCACAAAATCTCTCACATACTCTATGTTCAAGGTTTCTCCTTGATGAGTTCCTTCTCGGTGGCATTCTCTTCTTCTCATTGATGACATGATTTCATGCTTATCGCACCTTTTAGGAAGTTGAATCTAAATATGTAATGTGGATCACACCTAAGGTATGGAGTGCTGGATGGATGAGAGGAACAAAGTGAGAGTGAGAGAGAGAGAGAGAGAGAGAGAGAATATAGTTCACAGTAACATAAGTTTTGAAAGAGTAAACTCAATAGTAATTTATTGAAGAAATGACCCCTTATTTATACGTTATGGGATCTAGCAAAATTACATGTTTTCCCGTATTTTAATATGGAAATTACAAGTCATTATCATGCTTTTTCATATTTGTAGCTAACTCTAGGACCCTTAATTTTCATAATTGACATTGACTCCATTTTGTATTCTTAAAAGCTTGAAGAGGGGCATTTATTGGCTTGTCGACCGAAAATCATTCGATCAATTAACAAGTCTTCGATTGGCCTTTTTAAGAGAATCCTAAGTAAAGGCTCTCTTGTCATTAGGATGAATGTGGATAGTCAAAAGATGATGAATCACCACAATATGATGGGAAGCTCTCCTTGGACAAGGGGCCTTCGTAGAGGATCTAGATGGTGTCTCACGAGGTACACTTCGGTCAACATTTTGAAGAATTCTAGAATCAGTTGTGGGAGCTAGTTTTGAGCAACTATCCCTCAGATTAGTTGTCTTCTATTCCTTTTTTCAACTGTGCTTTTGTTTGGTCAGCTCCAGTTTTGACTGGAGGAAATGACGCTTGAAATTTTTGTCTTTTAGTTATCCCGATAAGCTGTTCTTTGGTGTTCATAAGCGAGACCCTTTGAATTTTCTTGAGATTTGTGCAGTCATATTTTTGATGCACAACTACATTTTAAAATAACTAAATTATGATAATAATATAAAAGTTGATATTTGTTTTCTCTTTGTATTAACCATTAATGAACCTTAAAAAGAGAGCTCATATTTGAAAATTAATTTCAAAAGCATTGGAAAAATATGACAATCAATCCAATAAAAAATTTCATCCATTCCTCCTAATTTATAGTCATTACTTGGATGCTTATATCAACTTTATCACATTCTTGATGTCCTAAAATTTTTTACAAGTACTCTAGGAATTTATTTGTAATCAGAAAAATGTTAATTCTTAGATGCATTATGAAGATAAAGTTAAAAAGCTTACTTTACAAAATTGCCTTTGATTGACTATTGATCATGTATCTCATTTTTCTTGACAATCTTAAGAGTTATAAGTACAAAAGTATACAGTTTAATGAGACCATTAAAAATATTAAATTCCAAATCCAAACTAGAAATTATAAATTAGACTTTTGATTCAAATCTCGAACATTTATTAAATCTCTAATATTAAGTTGTAAGAGTATTCCTTTTCAATTTGGATGGAATTTAAGATTCTCACTCCTCTTAGAAGCAAGATTAATGATATTCATAATTCTCAAAATAAATTAAAAAATTTGCTTCACTTCGTAATGGTTCTTTGTTACATCTAACAAACATAATTAAAAATGATGAGCAAAGTAATGTACATTAAATGCTTATGCATTACCATTAAGAATGTGTATCTTAAAGCAATGATACTCCCCATGCTAATTTATTTAAATTTTTAGTTTACATATTAATTATATTGATCCTGCTATCAATATTTTTTAAATTTTAACAAACATATTTAAGAATAAACTTTTAAAAGTAAAGAAAAAACATACAAAATAATTTAACAAAAAAACTTTCCTTAAAAAATATCATAGTTAATTTTATAGGTAGTTGTAAAAATCTCAAAACAAACATAAAATAATAGTAATCGTGTCTTTTGCTCACATCTATGCAATTTCCTCTTGCAGCACCTCAAGACCAAATCTATTGTCCCATATGATAGGTTGTTGACCTCACTTTTGGTTGAGGTCTAGTTTCCTCTTTAGTAGCCTAGGGTCTAGCCATAGGACTTTCCTGTTGACTATTCCTAGAGGACTAGAAAAGGAACCCTCACCATTACAAACTCCAAACTTTTTTTGTTCAACTTGAAGTTCCTCATATCAGTCCTAACCTCTAGCACTTAGTGGTGGGGTCAATGTGAGGGAGCTCAGGGTGAGTCCCCATAGGATTGCTTGGCCTTAGGATTGACCCTGGGTGTTGGTCTTGAGTTGATGCATACGCTGACACTCACTTGCACATCGCACTTCCACTCACTATCTTAACCCTGAGCCCAAACTTGTTGACTTTGATCCCATGACTCTTTGGGAGACTCATGTAGATTGTCCCTTAGCCCCACTAGCCCTAGGCTAGGGTCTAGCTAAGACCAGTAACTGAAGGACCCAAAGTAGAGGATTTTATTGGTCCATAGCTCAAATGGGGTGGTTGGCACCTCACTTTCACACTTAGCATTTTGCCCCCAAATCTGCCCAATTTACCAAATTGCCCTTGAAACTCCAAAATCTCAATTTCACCGAAAATACCCAAATTTGTTTAAAAATCATCTCAAACCATTTAAAACCACACTAATTGCCCAAAACATTCCAAAATTACCAAAATTATCAAAATACCCTCAAATTTCCAAAATTACCAAAATACCCTTCGTGGCCCAAACTTTCCCAAGACCTTCAAAATCATTTCATATATCCTTAAAATCAATTTGAACCCTTCAATTGAACTCAATTGAACCGAACCCTTCAATTGAACCCAATTTGACCAATTTTGACCAAAAACCCCAAATTGCCTTTAAAGGCCCAATTACCCCAATTCACCCCAAATGTCCACCAATTTGGTCCCAATTTTTCTCCAATTTCAATTCTAAACTCAAATTCATCATGAAAAAATTCAATTTAAGCCAAATCCAAGCCCAATTTATCCACATTGGATTCCAGTTTCTTTTGGTCAGAGAAGTCTAACAAAAATTTCACGAGGGTTTGAATAATTCTGTAAATTTCTATATTTGATTAAATGTATATATATTTTATTAATTTAATTAAATTAATTATAAATAAAAAAAATCAACAAAATTAATTTCAAATTGTGTATAAAAATCATGTTAACTCGCTGTAAAAATTTAAAAATTACTTGGTTAAGTTTAAGCACTAAAGTTAATTTTCTAAGAAACAATGTATTTTTGCATAAAAATAATTATATTAAATTAAATACACTTTAAAAAAATTGTGAATAGTGGTTTTCTGAGTTCCTTGTGATTAGGTGCACTTAGGAAAATTAAAAGTAGTTTTTGATAAAATACATTATTTTTTAGCTTTATTTTGAATTTAAAAAAATAAAAAATAGTTAAAATTTTCAAAAATACAAAAGTATTTAAAAATATTTTTAATGATTTTTTGATCACTTGGGACTCATTAAAATATTTTTTTAAAATTTTTCTAATTTACAAATAAATTTCCAAAGGCTTAAAAATGTATTTCGCTTATTTTCTCATTAAAATAATTATAATAAATAAAATAAAAAAAATTCATAAAAACATGAAATTTGTTTCTTTGAGTTCTTTGGACTCAGAGGGGTTTAATAAAAATATAAAAATATTTTTTATAAATAGAAATTATTTTCCATTTAAATTAAATCATAATAATCATTAAATAATTATAAAATAATGATTAAAATTTAATTCAAAAAATCATGAAATTTTTTCTAAGTATTTCTCTAACTTAAGGAAACCTCTAATAATTTTCCCACAAACCAAAAATTTCATTTTGATTGATTAAATAAATTAATTTTGAAAATCCCATTTTCTAAAGTTAAAAATAATAATTATTTAAATTAAAATTTGGAAGCCATCGTTTTCTCCTATGATGTCTTAATTACTTCATGGATAGGGTACTTAGAATTTGCTTAAGTCATTTGAGTGGTGCTTCATGAGTTATGAGGTGAAAAGACCCAGGGGTAAAGTGGTCATTTTAGATCTTAGTACCTTAATCAAAATTTAGGATTAATCAAAGGGAAATTTTGATCTTAATGAATATGTTTGGATGATTGAAACATAATGAGTAAAATGTAGAAACCAACTTGCCACCTTTCCATGATCAGAATAAAATTATAAATTTTCTAAATTATCATATTTGAAAGTTAATCAAAACCAAATGATTTTCAAGTAATGAACTTAAACTAAGGAGATGATTTATTACTTATGATCAAGTCCATAATTACTGATAATCTGACTTCTTTTAATCAGAATCTGTATCACCTAAATTAAAATTCTAATCCTTTGTTAATCTTTCTCCCACTAGATTCATTAAGGGGCTTGGTAGTGATCTAGGCTTAATCTTAAAACTTGTTTGATGGGATTTAGAGGATAATATGATTGATGATTAACACTATCAGCCAAACTTTGGTGGTGGGTACAAAGGTCCTTAATGACTGGAGCTTGCCTTAGGGTCATTCACCTACATAACTTTTAAGTGAAATATCAACTGACCATTTAAGTATCCTGTCCTCAGGATTATTAATATGTCAATGTTCACCAAGTAATAGGATAATTTAAATCTGACCTTGGATAATTAATGGAACAATATGATAAGTTTAGAATGAACTCGGATATTTCAAGAGATCTTCAAAGTAGTTTGGGGTCATCCCCTGAATACTTTTAAATATATTGAATATTATGAAGGACAAATTGGACTTGCTATATTTTGTTCTAAAACCATCCATTAAGATCCTTCGGGACTCAACAAGTCATACTTAGGGTTTGTTAGTTATTCCCTCAACTACTCAAAACTTGCATATTTTACTTTGTCACCTGCAAAATACATAAATGTTGAAAAGACTAACATTTCAACTAGAATGCCGA
>NW_018165197.1:197095-219319 GCF_001263595.1 Phalaenopsis equestris | reverse complement strand
CCGAGAAGATAATAGGTAGGCTTTTATAGTGTTATTTAATTTTTGTCATTTTCTTTTCTGCAAATTTTATAGTGTACCTTACTTCACTTGCAAAATCAAAACAACTTTTTTAAAAAATTAATCAACATTTTCAAAACCTAAAATAAATATTTTTAAAGGTAATCATAAATCCTTTGAAATTTCACTAAATTTAAAACGTCCGTTTGAATTTATAGGAGTCCCTCGGAGGAGGTAACCCACGGTTGCTAATGTGATCTCCCCGGCTTAAATGGGTTTCATGACTCGTTTAAGCTAAGTAAATTTAAAAGAAAATAGTGCTACCAGAATGAGGGAATCTTAGGATCGTAATCGGTGTCGCTCTAATCAACTTTAACCCCAATAATATTTAAATAATCATGACCTTAGGAAACACTTGATTTGACATCATGACTTGACACATTAGAAAACTTAAACCTGCTACGCTGAGGAGCTTGGAGCTAGCATTGTGGGCAACTCGACCATTTTCCACAGCAAAATATTTCTACACCAACTAAATCATTCCTTATAATTAAACAACAAGCCATATGATTTTGAGGTTGTCCGTTTAGTGCGGCATAAATCCTCAACCTATCTTTTGGCCTTTCTATAGCCCTGTTATACAAATTAAGCAATAAAATGCTTTAGGATTCAGGGGTTGTCGTTTGATATGACCTAAATCCTCACATCTTCCAGGCTATTTGTGTGATTGTTTCACACAACTGTAAGCCCTAATTAATAAAGTTGGCACGATGAAACACTCAAATATTTCTCCTCTAAATTGAAACCAAACCATAAGGTAGACTAGGAAGTCACCGAAATTCTCCTCAGGATCCGTGACATCCCCTAGTTCTTCCTCCTTTGGATTCCAAAAATAAATGTTCCAAATTTGAGTTATTCCAATTTCACACCTCCTTGTCCGATTTCTTTGAAAATTTCTATCCTTTGAAATTCCTGAAGATAATATCTCCTGATTTTTATCGAGAGTTTTCTTAGGTGACTTCAATTATCTAAGATGTAATTAACCATAAGGGCTTGCCTTTATAGAAAACTTTAACGAACACAGCTTAATATAAACCCTATTTAATTTTTTATATTAAATAGGGGAACTTGTCAGCTTACAATAAAATGATTTCGCAGACCAAACGTATGTCGTACATTTCTTAGATTATTTGATTAAGCCTCACTATCAATTCATGTGTTTATCTTTCGATATATATATATATATATTATGTCCCTCTGAAGCGGGCGACGGGAATTCAATTTCGGCGAACGACAACTTCCGCAGGACTCCCTAAAAATAGTGCCGACATAGGTATTATTAGAAATTTTTTAAAGGATTTGAGAGTCGTGATACTATCTTAGGTGACAGAACCTCATATAAATGATTGCAGATGTGTGATTAGAATTATAGCACTAGTTAAGGTGGCGTGTAGCACCTTACTCAATATCATTGCGATTATGTATAGAAAACACCTATGTGTTGATTTAAATCACATGTGAACAAACAAACTAGCCATTTTTTTGATTAGTTAATGAGTTCTAATGGTCGTTCACCGAGTTTTAACCTAAAACCACAGCATTGCCCATGGTGTTGTGACTCCGCATCAATAAAGTTGATGACAATCAGTTGATTTTATTTTTATATGCTTTGTACTTTAAAAATAAAGCCTGAATAGATCAATGATATTTAATTATTTAAATAATTAAACATGACATTACAAGTAAAATATCATCTCGAAAGATGAAAATGTCACTTAATAATGGGTTCTATTTTTTAAACAAAAAAAATTAAGATATTTGCTTGGTCAGTGATTGTACCAACAGATCCTTCCCTATCTAATCTAAAAATTTGATAGGTTTTAGCTTAATATGGGTTGTTATATTCTTATAGATGCAAGTCCCTATAGTTAAATACATCTTAAGTGACCAAAATCACTTAAGAAAGCTCTCGATTGACATTAAACTTTTGTCTTCAAGGATTTCAAAGTTTTATTTTCACTATTGATTATTAGAAAATCTAATGGGAAATGCACAGAGGAGCAGTTAATTTGGAACCCAAAGGGAGAAAATGCAAGAGATGTCAAAGATACTGAGAAAACTTAGTGACGTCTCAACTAATCTATGGTTTAACTTTAAATATTTTGAAGAGAAATAATTTAATGTTTTAATCCTGAAATTTTATTTTTAAATTTAGGACTTATATCCCATAATATAAGACCGTGATAAAGCCTAAGAAAGTGAGGATTTATGTCATAACTAAACAAATGACCTCTAAATCCAAAGACTTAAGGCAATTTTTACCAAAGAAAGTGAAGCATCGAAACCTAGTCTAAGGAAAAATAAAACACAAACAAACAAGTAAATATGTAAAATATACTTACAACCCTACTTGGAAAGGACTGCTGATCCCGGTATTTTTTATATGTAGAATTTAAGAAGTTGACACCACTTGACACCACTAATGACACCACTAATTGAAGATTTTAATCCCCGACAATGGTGCCAAAAACTTGATCCCAAGCAAAGTAAAATTTTGATTATATCTTTAATTAGTAGGGATTCTACGTAAGTATATGTATTGTTATCAAGTAATATAAGACTTTTTGATTAAGCTTTGAATACTAATCCCACAGAGTTCAAGGTTAATTACGATGACTTTCAAGAGAAGTTCTAGTCTAGAATAACATGCCCTAGCTTGGAAGTTCGATAAAGGTTTGGTTTTGATTATATCCTATAATTATCAAAATAATACTACTTCTACTCCAAAATAAAAATACTTAGTGAAAATTAGAGATTGTGACAAATAGGAGTAATTATACTCTTTACCCTTACTAGAGATGCTATAAGGAATATTGGTTAATCTAAAGTTTGAATAGTTCTGAAGATGGGCTAGGTAGGGAAGATACTAGCTCTCACTCTAGAGTTTCCTCTTATCCCTCCACCTGGAGGTTAACATCTCGCATCAAAACCTAAATAATAGACCAAATTTGGGGGCTTGAGCATGTCACTCTAAAGTCCTCTAATTCTACACAAATCAAAGATTTTTTTTCATATTTATTTTAACTCAACCTTATGGACTACATTCTCATCCATATAATCTCATGTGATTCTACCATAATTGATTGAGACAACACCATCACAGATCTTACATGTTCTCACAAAAGATTTTAACATGTCAGTTGATCAAGTTTGCATGTAAATGAATAAAAAAATAAAATCATCACAATATATTCTCACTCTACTCAATTCTATATCCTACACATGCATACTAATTCAGTGTAAGAGAGAAGAGTAAGGAAAACTACTCACTACACATGGAGAAAATACAAGAACTTTTCATTGAACAAGACTTTAAAACCATGCAAATAAAGTACTAGATTCAAATCAAAATACAATGAAAATACTTATATTTAATGGAAATCTAACTTTCCTTGTATAACAAAAGCAATATCCTTACAATCGTCTCTAAGATCAAAGTGAAAAGAAAAGAAGAAATTCTCACTCTGTTTCTTTCTCTCTCATTTTTATCATTTTCATCAAAATTCCTAAGAGATACACGAATCATCACTTTAAAAATCGTCCAAATCTGATGTATATTTTAGAAGATGTGTTGAAAACTATTTTTGGCGCATAAGCACCAATTTTTGGCGCTTAAGCGCCATCCTCTTTGTTTGGTGGCCCCTAAGCGCTATTTTGGGGCCTTAAGTGCCAGATACAGGCACTTAAGTGGCCGGTGTCGGTCCCCATGGCTCTGGTGGGCCCCTGTTCGGCCCGATTTGCTCCAATTTCCTCTGTTTTGGTCCATTTTTGTTCCTTTTGCTTAAATCACTCAAAATTCTTCAATTTGATGTACCTACAACCAAAAACAAAAGAAAACATAATCTTAAAGTGCAATATCATTATAAAATATATCATTAAAAATAGTATATTTTTAGGCACATCAAAATCCCCTAAACTTAAACATTACTTGTCCTCAAGTAATACTACATTTTAAAATAATATATGTATATTAGAGTTAATGGGACATCCTTTCGAATTGCTAAAATTTTGTTCTCAAAATGTGATAGTTAAAATTAGAAGAATTTTTGGTGAATCTGACTAGCCCAGAGTCTAAAATATTTATGATCAAACTTGAAAATTTGTTTTCTTATCTAATTCAAAAATATATGCAAATTTTTCAAACTTCGGATTTTATGAAATTTACTTTCTAGACTTAAAAACTCTCTTAAATATAATTTTTAATTATATAACTATAAAAGGAAGTTTAGGATTGTTTTAAGTTCTTTACTCTCGAAAGACTCAAGTGAAATCAATTTTTGATTAGGACCTCTCCTCAAGCTTCTTCTCAAAATTTTTTTTAGAATCTTTTTTTTTTCATTATTTTTTTTCTCTCTTTTCTTCTTTTTTTTATGTGAGGATTACTATATATGAAAAAGTCCTTAAATAATTTTGAATTCCACTATCCTCCTTTCAAGTTAAAACTTATTACTTTCTTTCACTTGAAAAAAGGTATTTTTTAAATACTTTTTAAAAGAGCCTTAAATATTTAAAAATAAAAATTCTAAGAATCCCTAATTTTTCAAAGATATAAATTTTCCTACTGAAGATAGTTATTCATTTTCCCAAGTTCTCCACTAAATATCCTTAACCCTAGGTTCACCCTTTTCACTAAAATATCAACTGAGCTTTCCTACTCCATTTTTATACTTATAATTCTAACATCCTTAAGGTAACTCCAAATAATAATAATAATTAGAAATAAAATACAAATTTATTTGTAGTACTTTTGAAAACAAGTAAGGTTTAAATTTGAAAACAATTTTCTTCCCCCCTCCTCCAAACTTAAGCTCAAACATGTGTAACAATGAAGTATACAAATATGCGGAAGAGAAAGATCACTTTTACAATTTACTATACATCTTACAAAAATATCAACAAATAACACATGGTAGAATATTGCAGTAGAAACCAAATCTAGCCTAAACCTGCTTTACATAAGACTATAACAGAATTTTAAATAGTAGAACAGGTACAAACTGAAAATTAAACAGGAACACATTTTAAAATTTATAAAGGAAATACTGGTTGCTAACAAGTTTACAATATTGAGATTAGTTTTGTCATTTCTAATGACTCATTATACTTGACTCACAAACGTAGGCACACAAACTCCAATGCATAGACTCACAAACTCATAAGCAAACAACAACTGGTTTTAATTTGATCTTCCTTCTACTTACATTTCCTCTCCTTACTTTCAATTTCTAACGAAAGAAACTACATTAGAAAGAAACTACATTTAATAATGTGGGTGTATTATAGAACTTTATATGGTTATCACCCATGGACCATAATTAACTCATGTGTTGCTAATTTTAGGGTTACTCTAAGTCTAACGTATAAACAATCATGTAAATAAAATTAGTACAGTTCATCCAAATTTTGTTCACTAAGTAAATTCAAGACCTTACTCAGTGAAGAAAAATTCAGACAAAGGAAGTAATAAAGATGACATGGAGTGATCCAAGTCCAAAGTCTACATGCTTTAAGGTAATGCTCAGCTCAGGTTGAGAACTAAGTCATAACAGACTCGTCAACGTGCTACTACCAGAAATCATATACAAATCTAGTCATGACGATGGAATTAACTCGCAACATTAATCCAATCCACTTTTACACATCAAATACGGATCAAAGTCCAACATCTCACTATTATCCAATCCAACTTAACAACAATCACACTAAACAGATAACAAAGATAACCATGGGTTGCTTCCCACGAAGCACTTGGTTTAACATCGACGACCATATGTATCCAATATTTTCTCTGGTTGCCCCAACATCATAATCTCATTCATTTTGTCTGTGTACCACAAAATATGCCATTCAATGATTTTGAATAACTCTTTCTTAGGAGATCTTTTATTGATTTCATCATTCAATTCACATCATTCAATTCAGATTCTTATGATTGAGTCGAATCTGAAGATATAAAGACCGGTGGTGTAGATGAATTCCCTAAATAGGCAGGCTTTAAAATTGTATGGGGTACATTCATCTTAAGTTCATAAAATTTTTCAACAGATGGAATTAAAAGTTTACTATTTTTGGTAACGTCCATCATTTCACACCTCTCCTGAACATACATATAGTCTTCTTTAAACAAAGTTTTCAACTCATCATGAAATTCCATTTCAATCTCATATGTTAACTTACTCTCTAAAATTACTTGAAAATTGTCCTTACTTAGATAATAAATTTCATCAACCCAAAAAAAATCATCATTTTTTCTCTCAGCTGGATAATTCAGTCTTTAAAACATGAAAAGTGACTTCATGGTCATTAATATTCATAGTGAACTCTCTTTGTTTTACATCTATGAAAGCTTGTCCAGTAACAAGAAAAGGTCTCCCCAAAATAATTAGATTTTCCTTATCTTTCTCCATATATAATACAATAAAGTCCGTAAGAAAGATTAATTTATCCACTTTAACAAGCCATTTTCTATAACCCCTTTTGGATAAATGATAGATCGATTAACTAACTGAAGGGTAAAGGGTTACAATAGTTGGAGAAATATCGGCTAAACCTAACCTTTTAAATATAGATAGAGGCAATATAGCTTTTAAATATAGATAGAGGCATCACATTAATGCTCACTCCAAAATCACATAAAGCTTTTCCACATAATATTTCTCTAATTACATAAGGAATTGTTAAGCTACAAGAATATTTAAGTTTCTGAGGAAGATTTTTCTGAAGTATAGCGCTGCACTCCTCACTTAGTGTAACTATCTCGTAATACCCAAATTTCCTTTTCTTGTTTAATACCTCCTTCATAAACTTTGCATAACTTGGTATCTATTCCAAAGATTCAGCAAAAGGAATATTTATCATTAACTTCTTAAGTACTTCCATGAACTTTGAAAATTGTTTATCCAACTCGCAGTCTATGTTTTTGAGGAAATGGAGGTGGTGGTATTTCAAAATTGATTTTAGTTAGAGATATTAATATTTCCAAATCCTTAGAAACATGTTCTTCAAGTTTTTTAGTTTCCTTTGCTTCTTTCATACAAAAAATAGTTTTTTTTCACAACACTTTTTCATACAAAAAAACACTTTTCACAAAAAAAAAAACTTTTTATGACACTACAGTTTTCCAAGTCAAAGCCTAATTACTTCAACTAAAATTCTCCTAAAAGTCAAGATCAACCTTTACAATCCCTGACAACGGAACCAAAAACTTGATCCCGATATTTTTTATATGTAGAATTTATGAAGTTGACACCACTACTTGAAGATTTTAATCTCCGACAACCTTGCCAAAAACTTGATCCCAAGCAAAGTAAAATGTCAGTTATATCTTTAAGTAGTAGGGATTCTACGCAAGTATATGAATCGTTATCATGTAATATAAAGCTTTTTGATTAAGCCCCGAATATCGATCCCACGGAGATCGAGGTTAATCACAACGTTAATCGATCGAGGTTAATCACAACGACTTTCAAGAGAAGTTCTAGTCTAGAATAACACGCCCTAGATTGGAAGGTTGATAAAGGTTTGGTTTTGATTATATCCTACAATTATCACAAAAATACTACTTCTACTCGAAAACTAAAATACTTAGTGAAAATTAGAAAGTGGGGTTTAATATGTTAAAAGTACCATTCCTCATACAATGAAATTAGTGACATGAGTAAAAATAAAACAAGTGATGAGAGAGATTGTGAAAAATAGGAGCAATTATATTCCTTAACCTTACTAGAGATGCTATAAAGAATATTGGTTAATCTAAAGTTTGAATAATTTTGAAGACAGACTAGGCAGGAAAGATACTAGTTCTCACTCTAGAGTTCCCTCTTATCCCTCCACCTAGAGGCTAACATCTTGTTTCAAAACCTAAAAGAATAGACCCATTTAGGGAGAATTAGCCTGTCACTCTACGGTTGTCTAATTTTATACCCATCAAAGAATATTTTCCTATTTATTTGCACTCAACCATATGGACCACATTATCATAAATACAATCTCATGTGATTCTACCACAATTGATTGAGACAACAACATCACAGATCTTAAAAGTTCTCACAAAAGATTTTAACAAACAAGTTGATCAAGTTTACATGTAAATGTAGAAAAAAAAATCATCACAATATATTCTCACTCTACTCAATTCTATATCCTACACTTGCATATTAATTCATTGTAAGAAGGAAGAGTAAGGAAAACTACTCAACAACAAGAACTTTTTATTGAATAAGACTTTAAAACTTTGCAAACAAAGTACTATAATTAAAAAACAAAGTACTAGATTCAAATCATAATACAATGAAAATACTTATCTTAGATGGAAATCAAACTCTCATTGTATAGCAAAAGCAATCTCCTTACAATACTCTCCAAGATCAAAGTGAAAAGAAAAGAAGAAATTTTCACTCTCTCTCTTTCTCTCTCACCTTGTCACCCCCCTTGGGGCTCATGCCAAAGCCTTCTTCTTCTTCTCCAAATCTTCTTATCCTATTCCAATTAGTTCAAGAGTCCTTTTAAAAACATTTCCAATCTTTATTTATAATTTCTCAAAAGATGCTTAAGTGTCTCTTAAAAAATGTCCATATTCAACGAATCTTCCAAATCGTGCCTCATGTGCCTCTTCAAAACTACTTATAACCACCCCAAATTCTTCTAGAAAGTCCCTTTTATCATTTCCAATGGAATCCTCAAAAGGTACATGAAGCATCTCTTCAAAAATCATCCAAATCCAATGTATATTCTAGAAGATGTTAAAAATCATTTTTGGCACTTAAGCACTGATTTTGGGTGCTTAAGGGCCCTCCTCTCTATCTAGTGGCACCTAAGCACCATTTTGGGCGCTTAAGTACTTGGTTTCGGTCCTCATGGCTCCGGTGTGCTCCGGTTCGACCCGGTTTGGTCTGTTTTGGTCCATTTTTGTTCCTTTTGCTCTAATCACTCCAAATTCTTCAATTCTATGTACCTACAACCAAAAACACAAGAAAACATACCTTTAAAGTGAAATATCATTATAAAATATATCATAAAAAGTAGTACATTTTTAGGCACATCAACTACCATCTAAACCACATAAACACATTTAAAATCATGTATGACCAATCTTAATGAAGATAAGATATGATAGACTATTATTTTTTAAAAATAGTAGGTCTTACAACTTGATCATAAAGATCAAGATGTCTAAATATGCATAGTATGGAAAATATACTAAGAATAATGCGAGTTTATTTTTATAATTTACAATTTAAAATTTCAATAGCCACACCAGAGAATTTTTATATTATTGGGTTAACAATTAGTGTTGAGTGATTATAAAAACCTGTGATAGGAATGCATCTCCTTAATGATGAATGTGCAAATGTTTTGTTCAAAAGGCCAATTGGTATGCAGATGCAGAACTCACTCTATAAGGCAGTGATTCTCAAAGAATAAACCACCATGTTGACCTCATTTTTTATGAGGTCTAATTCTCTTTTTCAAAAGCCTAGGAACTAGCCATAGAATTTTTCTGTTGATTATCCTAGAGGAATAGTGATGGAACCACCCCCATACAAATTCTAAACACCTCTTGACTCTTCTTGTGGAGTCCTACATGGGTTAGATAGTCACAAGCCCTCATTTGTCACTTGAGATGGCTAAGATCAATATGTGAAGACCCAAGAGTGAGTTCCCATAGAATCAGTTGGTCTTAGGGTAGCCTTGGGTGGCTTGGTCTTGGACACATTTAAAATGCCCAAATTCCCTAACACACCCAAAACCATTCATCTTACCTAAATTGACCTATCTTCCCCTTGGAATCTATGGCTACTCCTTAGGCTCTTTTAGAAGACTCATGTGGGTGGTCCTAAGTCCCTAACCCTTGGTTAGGATGACCAAGACCAACATGTGGAGGATCCATGATGAGTTCTAACAGGAACATATGACATCAAGGAGGCTTTTTATGGTTTGCATGTTCATATCATTCAATCAACCTTGAATCCGCCAAAAAAAATGCAAAATGACCAAAATACCCCCAAATCATCAAAATACCTAAAATGGTCTAAATACACAAACCTTCATAAAATTTATTTTAAGCCTCCCTCAATTACCAAACTACCCCAAAATTACCAAAATACCAAAAATTTTCCAAAATTCACCAAAACTCTCAATTTGCCCCTAATTTCCACCAAATCCACTACAAACCCATCAAACTTCAAATTAAAGCCCAATTTTATCAAAATCAAATTTTAAACTCAAAATTAACGAAACCTAAATTCAAATTAATCTAAGTCAACTCCAAATCCAATTTTCACCAAAATTGAACCCTAGGACCAAAATCAAACTTCTCCAAATTAAAGTCCAAATTTCATGATGACAAATCCTAAATTTCACCAAGCGCAAAATTAAGTCCACCATACCTAATTTTAAAGCCCACCATATTTAATTCCAAAAGCCACCCTATCTAGTTTAAAAAAAAAAAAACCTAAAACTTTGATTCATTTTAAAAGCCCAAAATCCAAATGACAAATTTTTCCCATCATCCACTTAATAAAAATCAAACCATATACTATACCATTCTTGATTAAATTTTCCCAAATTTGAATTTTCACCAACACCTCAATAAAATCCCAAAAATTTCTAAATCCTTTTTCATGAAACTTCGCCAAGCCACATGCAAGCCATGGAGCCTTTCCCAAGCCACATGTTAGCCAAGTGAGCCATAACAAAGTACACCATGCCTTAAGTGGCAAACGGGGGACCAACTTTCAAGCCTCCCAAGCTTTGCCTCACCCTCCCATACTTCATGATTAGGTTAGGTTCAAATCTTAATCCCTTGGAGCTGACTTCTTGGAGTGAAGCCAAATATTGAGGAGGCCACAGCAGCCACCATGGGGAGGCACCCAAGCCATTTCCATGGGTCTAACCCATTGTTGACCCAAACCTAGCCCTAAGACCTTCCATTTTAATTAATCACCTTTACACTTGGTATAACCCAATTGCTTCCACAATTCTCCAACCCTTACCTCCTTGAGCCACCAAGCCGCCCCTTGGCTAGTTGCCATAAAACACCATACCCGAGGGGAGCCAACATGGTCAACACTCACAATTCTACCCATATAATGTGTTTGATTCCAATTGTGTGCTTGCCCTTGTCAGCCCTCCACCTCATCAATATATTGCACACCTTAGCTTGCTCACTTGGCCACCATGGTTGGGCCTATAAAGCCACCATCACCCCCGACCAAAAAAAAGAGAAGTGCACTAACCTAGAGGAAACTCTGCCCAACTACTTCCAGAGCCTTCTACATTTGCTCTAAGAAAAACCCCACCATGGTCGAGCCTACAAATCTAAATCCACAAAACAACCATCTTAGCCCATAGCACAACTGCCACACTCAAGGCCACCACACCACAACCACCTAACCACACCTCCACACACATACCATAGCCACAACACCACAAGACACAACACCAAAATGACCTAAACACAACCACCAAACCACAACTACCCAACCCACAACCACCAAACCACAACCATCCAATCACTCCTCCACACACATCTCACACGCACCAGATGACATGTCTTAAAATATGTTATTTTTATATATACATTTTATGCTCATTTTTAAGGATATTGCTCTTTAATAGAATGTATTTTGTGTGTTTTTTATTTTAGATATAAGAGATGAAGTTTAAGAGAAAAAAAGAGCAAAACGGGGTCAAATGGAGCAAAGGAGCAAAAAGTGACCTGATGTCTAGGCGCCAGGTAGTTAAAACAGGCTTTTAGATGGTTGGCGCCTAGGTGCCAGAAATGGTTTTGATTTTTGTGCAATGAATTTGGATGATATTTGAAGAGGTGCTTGAAGTGACTCTTGGTGGTTTTAAGAGCTTTAATTAAAGGAAGCAATGGTTGGTCGAAAGGGGGGGGCTTGAAGGGAGCCGTAGAAGGCGTGGGTGGGGGTGTGTGTGATGTGGGAGTGTGTGTGAGAGAGTGTGTTGGTGAGAGTGTTTCTAGTGTGTGTCGATTGGATTAAGAAGTCATCAAAGGAACTTCAAAGAATTTGCTTTGGGAAAAATTTCAGATAAGTACTTTGAATTTTTGTTTGTGTTTTGTTTTACTATGTAAACTTAGATTTTAACATAAATCATGTTTTGTTGTGTTATCCCCATGAAGTCTCAGTAGTTTCCTTTCTCCTTCTCCTTGCAATAAGAAATATTCATGTGTAGGATTAGAATTTCTTAAGAGCTCTCTTATTCCATATTTATGATTATTCATTACTTCTTACTTAATTTACATCTTCAATCTAGTCAATTAGAATGTTAAAATTTCTTGTGAATCCATAATTACTTCGGAGGGCTATGTGTTCCTCAACTAATAAGAATCACATTAATCTAGTGGGTTAGAAGGTAACCCGCTAGTTAGTACAAATAGATAGGGAGATAAGTTTTGATGGGTGTAAATTAGTGATTCTAGGGTGACAGTCTAGAACCTTCACCAATTTGATCAAGATTTTGGAAGTTAAGGCTAGGTTATTCCATAATAATGGTTGTAGTGAGTAATCTGGAGGTGACATGCTAGAACCCACCCAACATAACCAAGGATTTAGGAACTTAATTTTAGGGTAGCCAATGCTCTTTATGCACTCGAAAGAGGATAAAAAATAGGATGGCTCCTATTTGGTGTAAAGCTACATTTAAACCTTTGGAGATTTGATTTCTACACTGATTAAGCTCTCTTTGTAAGGGGAAAGAACTTTTACATAATTTGAACTTTTCCACGTAAAACTAATTTAGAAACATTGCATTTTTTTAAGCTTTGAAAAGAATTAGTAGGAATTTAGTAACTTCTTTTTCTACACATAAACTTGCTAACATATGTTCTAGATAATTTTCAGGAGTTAAAGTAAATTTTTTCTAGGTATTTAAAAATAGCTTCACCTTCCCTGTGGTATCAATATTGGGGTTTTAAAAGAAAATCCTATATTATTTGAAATGATACATATAGTTGCGTAGCACCTCTAGTGTGTAAGCTATTAATCAATTTCTAAAATATATAAAACATCCATTGTGTGCACTAGCTGCTAAAATAAATTGGGTCAAGTTTTTTACCGTCTTCTTGAAACCTAAATTACTACGTAATTGCAGGCCGCGTTACGACACCACAGTGATATGGCACCACAACAACCCAACCCACAACACATCCACCACAACCCATAACAGAGTCGTTGGTTTTGAGTGCCCTGTATGTAATTTGAAGAAAACATTGCCATCTACAAATCAAGCATCCTATTTCATCCATATTTGAATTTCTTACTCCAAAAAGTAATGTAGTGATAAAATTCCATACCAAAATTTTCATTTGAGGCAATTACATATAAAACACTTGAAACGTTGTTATCTACAAATTAAGCACCCTCTTTCAACCATTTTTTAAATTCTCTCTCAAACATCAAATGCACAATTTTGAATTGAGGCAATTACATACAGGGCACCTGAAACAATGCTATGTACAAATCAAGCATCCTATTTCATCCATTTCTCAAATTCTCGCTCAAACATCAAAGGAAGTGATATTTTTCATTTGAGGCAATTACATACAGGGCAGCCGAAACAATGCTATACACAAATCAAGCACCCTATTTCATCTTTTTTTCAAATTCTCGCTCAAGAAAAAATGTTGTAAATTTGAGGACACCAGAAGCAATGCTATGAACAAATCAAGCACCCTATTTCATCCATTTTCCAAATTCCCACTCAAGAATCGGTGGAGGCAATGAAAGAAGGCCATCCCAAATTCAACCAGTTACATTCAAGGCACATGAAACATTGCTATCTCCAAATCAAGCACCCTCTTTCATCCATTCTCCAAACAACATTCAACATTTTTCAATTTTTTTTTGCAAGACTCAAATCCTAAATCGCAAATCAGAAATGACAATTAAGAAAGTTACAAATCACAAATATCACAAACGCTCAAAACAAACTGCAAATGAGAAAGCAAAAAACCGCATAAAGTAAGCCATTTCATCTAAAATTACCACAAGAATTACTTACAAAGCAAAACAAATCGGAGGGAGGAGGAGGAGAAAGGCAACGCGAAGCACTTGAGAGACGCATGAGTGGGAGGGAAGTGCGAGCAAGAGGTACCGGGATCGCGAGAGCGATCGAGAAAGGTAGGCACCTTAGTCAGATGAGAGCGATAGAGGGACAGCGGGGTAATCGATACGCGAAGGACGCGAGCTGCGGGGTCAAAGCCGCGACCGTGTTTAATTATAATTTTTATCAGATTATTCCGCACTAACCAAAAGCTTTTTCTGGCGTTTTCAAAGCACACCACACCAAATAAACTGCCCCAAACGGGGACCAAAATTAGGCAATTTTGATAAGAATTATTTGAACTATAAATTTGAACATTTTGAGCTCATTCTATCTTTAATTTTATATTTTTTTTTCAAGTAAAAGTGAATATTATTGGGTTGATTTTGAATTACTTCAAGATTCATATATTTTGTTAAAAAATATATTTAATCAAGCTAGTATTCTTAAGATCAAAAGATAGTAATCATGTACATATTTTAATATGATATAATAAGCATGGTGTTATATAAATTGATATAAGAATTTCGTTGTCAGATAACTAAATACTTAAAAATTCTATGATTTACTATGATATGAAAACCGTAAAATATCTACCATATAACTAAATCCATGAATCAAAATTTTGTTAATGCGTCGATGTCATTGCCACAACTTGCACCTGTTGTTATCATATTGTTCAACTCGATAAATGCAACGAGCTTGATTTTTTTTGTTGCTAAAGTTACTAAAAGAGATATTGATTCTTATTTGGCATGTACGAACCAACCCGGCTTCTCTTTACTTTTCAAGTGAATGCCGAGCAGCAAGAGAAAAAATATGTGCATGAATAAAACAACATATTTACAAACATATTTAACTAATGGATATTATTTTGTTTAATCATATTTCAAACACTCATGGTCTATTTGGGGTAGTTTATCCAATAAATTGGTTTGCAGTAGCCACCCCAAAAAGCTTATGTTGGAAAGTTGTTGTGGGAAAGCTAACTACCTGCTTATTTTTCAAGGTTTGAAAATAACTGTGTAACAGTTGTTTCTGGATAAATGATCGTTTTGTTTATGTATAGTAATACTGTTTGCACCTCAAGCGACTTCTTAAATATTTTTGCCTAATTAGATAAAGTTGAACAAGAAATAGGAACAAAACTTACCTTTGCCCAATCCACAATCACCCAATTGATATGTATTCACATCACTGCTCAAGTCACAACCACCAAAAACTCTAGAGAGCAACAAGAATAATCTAACATCAATCCCAAGCCCCACTCACAATAACTTTTTTTTTTCCTTTTTTTTTTTTGTTGGATCCTCAAGCAGACCACCTAAATGATGTGTATTCACATCAATGACCATGTCACAACCAATATAGACCATCACTCAAAAATCTCTAACATCAGAGAGTTGTCATCCCCAAGTCACATCCTCAAACTTTTTTTTTATTCAACTTACCAAACCCAAAATCGAGCCACCAAGAATTCAATCTAACATCTAGCATTCAGATCCATACCACACATCCATACCACCGAACAACATTTACAAATCTAACGTCACAAAACTAACGAACAACCATTTGCATCTGTTGAAGAAAAAGTGCTTACCGTTGAGGAACAAAGTAGGCAAAGGAATAAGAGGAACCAAATAGCGTGAGAAACACGAGAGAAAAAGATGAAGAGGAACCAGAGCTTGAGTAACGTGGGAGAAGAGTAGGAAGAGCAACATATCGCAGCTTCCACTTTACGTGGAAAGCCGGATGAGGAGGAAGATGGTTAGGGTGGAATTGAAAAGAGGGCACCGGCATAAAAAGGTAAACCAAAAAAGCGGGATGTGTGGTCGAACCGGCGACTCATGTTTTACCCAAAACGCATCGCGCCGTTGCTGCTCCGCCGCTCCAAACAGCAAAAAAAATATGGCGCCCCGCCACGCCGCTGCCCTACGATCACCCGAAACGGGGCCTTAATTGGTGATTTAAAGGTAATATGCAGCCATTTTTTTATTATAACATCAAAATAATAAATCATACTGAAAAATTAGTTCACAATGTTTGGATAAGAAAATCAATACTTACAAATATAAATATGTTCAACTGAAAAAACTGTTAAACAAAAGTAATAAATAACCTAATTTTAAAGATTTTAATCTATCAAGATAATATAAATATCACGAAGATATCATTATAAAATATTTATTAAATTTATACCAATCACCCATTCGCATAGCAGTGGGGCAAACGGTCGAACCTTTCATGGCGAAAAAAGTGGTTCGGCGAACCGGACCGGTTAATGTAGACCATTTCTCCGAAAGAGATTTATCCAGTGGGCTAGAGACTTCATTCGTCCAGCTGTCAACTGTCGGTGAACGCCCGGGACTGGGGACAGGCGGTCTACATACCGTCGTTTTCACCCAACGCGGCCCCACTCGGACCCACAAGCGTTCTCACCTGCTCTCGTTGCGCTTTTTGTATGAACGCTAAACCCATAAAGGAATGATGCGTCAGATCGGTTTTTATCAAAAGGTTGAGGGTTGCGCAGATTCGAGTTTATTCAATCAAAATTTGTAACGTGATTACGTACATGTCATGTAATAAGAAACAAAAATAAGAAATTGAGAACTTATGAATTTGCTAGAACATGTAATATAATAAGATTCAAAACAAAAGCACTCAGAAGATGCAATAAATTTCTTCATCTTTTTTTCTATTTTTTTGAGCATAAATCAGTAGAATATGAAGATCAAGCAGTAAAAATGACAAATATAATTGTATGGTGGTTGTGAGCCCATCATTTCATGGGGTGCTAACCGATACTTTTTTCTTTCTAAATATTGAAAGATCTCGAAAATACCAACGATTATATTTCATATTTGTTATAACTCTATATTTAGAGAGTTATATATTATAGGAGGGATTTTGAGAATCTCTATTGTGAATTATAACTCTATACTTATAGCCATGTTATAACTCTATAAGTGTGAATTTCATCTGCTATAGGATTTGTATAATCTCGTAGAGGTCTCGGTTGACGTTCATTTTCTATTTCTTGGTTGTTCACATTATTTTCCATTGTGTCAGGATTTCTAGGTTCTTTTCTTAGTTTTCTAATTCTTCTAACAGTGCGTTCTAATTCCAAATCATATGGTATAAGATTTTCAGGTCCAAATTTACGCATACAATTGAAATCAGTACACAAAAAAACAGTTAACTAGATATGAAAATAAGTTGTAATTCAAGTAAAAGTTTTCTAATAGTCATAATTTGTCCGTTACTCTAATTATGATTTTTTTTACTCCCGACAACGGCGCAATAAGAAGCTACCACGTGGAATCTGACAACGACTTTATATATGCTTAAAAATACAAAAATTTGATGCTGTTGCTAGAAGATTTAAGTCATCGGCAACTATGTCAAAAACTTGACAACGGTTATAGATTTGATAAAAAATTTGTATAAAATATTCAATAATTGTAAAGTCACACTTATTAACGCAAGTATACGTATCGCTCAAGTAATATATGGCTCTAATGGAGTCCTGAATATCAATCTGATAGGGGGAAGGTTAAAATCTCACTTAATTAAAATGACCTAAATAGATAGTACAAGAATTACAACAGTAAAACTTAAATGTGAAATGCAAGTCTAACGAAACTAAATCTACTATGCTAATTTTGCAAACTTAAAAGTTAAATATACTATAAGCACGCAAAGTAATTTTAACAAAGGTTTCAAATTGAAGAAAAGTATCATTCGCATTTACAATAAGGTGGTAGCTAATGAAGAATCAAATCTATTTTTAGTTGCAAGTGAAAAATAGTAGTAATAATATCATTTAATCCTCTGGTAAAGCGATAAAGGACATTGGCTAATTCAGATGTTTTCAATCCACATCTGTGGTTAGGATGTTTCAAGGACTTTGACCTCCCTAAATATTGGATGTAATCTTCACTTTAGTTGTAAACCTCAACATATTATAACAAATCAATTGGAAAGATTGAAGGTAAAATAAGATTGAAGTGAAAAGATCATCACATCTTCTTTAACATTTACATGGAATAACTAATTCAAATCACCATTTCACAAAATCTGAAGACAAGAATAAAGACAAAGAAAACTACTCAGAACTCATGGAGAAGATACGACAAAACTTGGAATTTATATATAAAAGCAAAGTCATACAAACTTAAATAAGTAAATACCACTTATCTCTAATTCCTCCACAAGCAAACTCCTCGAAGTTCCTCTGAATCTCTTTCTTTCTTTACAGCACACAGAATTCTTCTTCGAAGCGGCAAGGAGGAAGAAGTTTCTCACTTTCCCTCCACTCTTACAATCTCTTGAAGAATTCCTCACAATATTAACTCTAAATTAAACTCTCTACACTCTACAAAATAACACAAACTCAGCGGACACCACCACGGGGCTCCTCTTTTTTCGGCCCAAAAGTTTCTCTTAAAGTTGTAGAAGAGTTTTCCAAGAGTTGCCTAAGCATCTTTTAAAAAATCGTCCACATTCAATGCACCTGTTAAGAGAACCGGCGTTCTCGCCGTCAGCGGCCTCGATGGCACCGTCGGCGGCCTTTTAGAATATTTGATTCTGGACTCTTAAGAAAAACCCATCGTCGACGTCGTTGGGCTCGCCGTCGGCGCTCTAGTTCAAATCTTCATATTTTGGTCCTTCTTGCTCTTTTGGTCCTTCTTCAAATCTTCATATTTTGGTCCTTCTTGCTCCAAATTCGCTCCTTTTTTCATCTTTTTGCTCTAATGACCATAATTCAACATACCTGCAACAAAACATAAAAAATACCCTTTTTTATAGTGTAATATCATCAATATTAGTATAAAATAGGTGTGAAAATCTCAACATATTTTTCTTTGGTCAAAGTCCCCAAACTTCCTTGTCCTCAAGTAATTGTAGTACTATATAAAAGTTATGATCTATTGTAGTAAAGTTTTAATTTAGAAATACTATAAGTTTGATTTAAGTAAATACCATAGTGAGATTTTCAGAAAAAATTCAAGTAATTAAATTAACTCTGTAGGTACAAGACTATCTAGTCATCAAGTTTAAGAGTTCTAGTTTTCTATTCATTTCAAGAATGACTATATGTTGTAATATCAAGTCACTTAGAATATTTAAATATTAGGAACTTCATGAGAACACTACTAGTAAAAGATGTTAATCCATAAATATAAGTTCAGGAATGTATTTAGGTTTTCCCTTTAGGTAGGTCCAAGTAAAACTAATTTTTGATTAGGCAACTCCTCAAGCATCTCCTTTCTTATATATTTTTATCTATTTTTCATTTAGATTGCTTTCAATCCTATATATATTTTTTCTTTTCTTTTCAGGGATTGTTGTTAATCATTTCTTTTTCTTTTTCAAGTGAGGATCACTATATCTGGATAGCCTTTAATGATTTTGAAGATCACCTTTCTTCTCTAAATTTGAAACTCAAAGCATTCCTTTCCCTTATAAGTATTTCATAGCTTTTACATCATTGAGCCCCAATCTTTTCTTCTCAAATGAATTTCTAAGTTTCTTAATATTTCAAAATATAGTTTTCTTTTCTTTAAATAGTTAACTATAGTCTTATTCTCTTATACTAAATATCTTAATCTACAAAATTAATTTTCCTTACAAAAATATTCCTTTAAATCTACTATAATATTTAAATATCTACAAAATATAGTTATCTGAATTAAATTCACTACAAAAAATCATATTAATAATTTTTGAAAATATTAAAAATGAGAACATCTAATAGTTAATCTTTTTGTTCCCTCCCTCAAACTTAAGTATTTCAATGTGGAATGATACAGGTGGAAAGAAAATTTTAAATATAAATCATACCTCAGCACTTCAAGCATTTTCATCATTCTGAAATTTTTGCAGTTCCTTCTCAAAATTTTAACTTCAACTGGTCTGTTATATTAGGAGTTTTCTATACATATAAATCATTAGAGAATTTGCTGGGTAATGAAATTTTGAAATAAGTACAAAACTAAACATTATACAAACACAATATTTCACTAACACATCCACAATACTAATAAAAAAAAAATTAAAAATATATTAAAATGCAAATAAAAATAACATCACATTACAATTTTACAAAGTACTAATCAACATCTATTCTAAATACACATGCAAATTTCAACAACCACACTAAACTTTTCAAACAATAATTAAAAATTATCAAATTGCAACATAGAAATAAAAAATGAAAGTACAAACAAACAAACATCTATCTCTACTACACAAATTACAAAAATAAAAGTACAACAATTACTATCATATATCAAAATCCCATACTATATCCTCGTCTCCCTGGTCAGCAGGTGGATTGGGCTGATAGTGAGTATAACGGATGCATTCAGGAAAAGTAACATCAGACTCACCTCTGTAGTGTCGGGTTTGAGCTTCGTAGTAAGCTATCTCAAAGTCTGAATGTTTATGTAGGTACTCACTATCATAATCATGTCTACGTTCTAATCCCCCAATTCTTTCATTTAATTGCTCTATACATTTTCGCTGCAAGGTTAACTAGGTTAACTCATTCATTAAATCATTCAGGGTAGGGGAGCTAGAGAAAGGAAGGTCATAACTAGTAGAGGGGATATCTCTACTTGTAGAAGGTTCTTGACTCCTACTAAAAGATCTCCATTTTTCATGGGATTCATATGTCTTCAAATTAGCTTTACTAATGGGTTTCTTAGGATAAACCCATTCTTCATCATCTTCGACTTCAACTCTAGAAAGTTGGCAAAGTGCATAAATGAGGCCAGGATGTCCCAGACCTCCACGTGATTCACTCTTTGTCATGGTCAATATATTTTTATAAATAATTCTCCCCACATTTATAGTTTGATAGTTTGATTATTGATTATTCTGAATACAGAAATTCAGAATTGCTCTATCTCTTATTACCTCACTATGGTGATAGGTAGGTAACAGAGTAGAGGAAATAAAATAATACCATGATTTAGATGTGGCATTCAATATGGAAGCAAAAAAATTTACCCTTTCTCGTTGCTTTATATTCCATGTCCCTTTCCTATCAGTGAGACAGTTGATGACATCTTTCAGTGGGCCTTCCATTGTACTGAAGGTTTCATAATTGCAGCTATAGGAGTCTGGGACTTCATAAAATGAGTTAATGCGGGCGGCACTAAACTCAACAGAAAAACCCCTTACTGGAACGGTTCCGTCCTCAGAATAGAACGCATTGACATAAAATTCTTTCACCATAAATTTCTTTCACAATATTCACAACAGCCTTATTGGTGGTATAACAGAAGTTTTCCACCTCTGTTCGGTAATAACTTTTTCAACTTCTCCTCCCGGCCTCTCAAAAACACGATCTTGTATACATTTCTTCCCTTCAAATACTTTGTATATATATTTTTCCTTCAAATACTGAAGTAAATCTCGACCGAGCCTTCGCATTGAAAACTCAAGACTCGTCAAACTCAAGTCACCTCTTTTGTCATGGAGCCATGTCAATCTAATCAAAATTATAAAAAATTCCAAAATACACTTCAAATACTCAAATAATGGCTTCCAAGAGTGACTCTAAGAGTTCAAATCTAAATTACATGAATTTCTTTCAAATATTGTTTCCACATTCTCAATTTTTTCGGATCTTCTCAATGTGGAAGAAATTCAAAGTGAAAGAAGAAATTCAAAATGTGGAAGAAATTCAAAGTGAAAATCAAATATTTTTAGGTTGGAGTGAAGCTCTTACCGAGAGATGATAAAATCTAGTGACTAAATGCTTTGAAATCGCCCCAAATCCAAGATCTTCAAGCTTTAGATTAAAATTTTTATTTTTTAAGAGGAAGAAGATGATGAATAGTGGCGGTTGACTGGTGAAAATCGCAATTATAAGTGTTTTTTCGGGATCTCGCCGTCGATGGGGTCTTCAGCGCCGTCAGCGTGTTCTATTGAATTAAATAGCCTAGGTCTTGGGAAAAATTTGTCGTCGGCGAGATCGGTGAGATTTTCAAAATTGGTTCAATTTCTAGATTTTTGCAATTTTGATTAATTTCAAGCCTCGAAGACATCCGTTCAATCATTCTAGACATAAATTTTAAGTGATTAAATGAT
>NW_018165197.1:194809-196827 GCF_001263595.1 Phalaenopsis equestris | reverse complement strand
CCGATTCTGTGCTTGTTTCTCCTCTGATATCACCCATTGATTGAACATGAATGAAGAGGTTATAGAAGGGTCAGTATGGAAATTCTTAAGTAGAGTCCTTTTCTATCAATCCCATCTTCCTCATCAATCATATCAAACTTCCTTCAATATGTCCAGAGTGACAAAAATGCTCTGTCATCCTCAAGTCTAGATGATCGAAAAAATCAGAGATATTGTTAATTGCATTCATAACATTTTGTACCTCTCTCTCCAATTTCTTGATTCTGCGCATGATCACCAGTGTTTTGCAGGATCACTAGTGTCTTGTCCGGAACTAAAGGCTAAATAGGAAGTGAATTCTGAGACGATTGATCCACAATAATAGTCATATCATTCTCATCTTCATTGGTTGGGAACTTCTCGGTTGGGTCCAAAGGCTTCCAACGTAGAAGTACATTTTCTCAATTCTCATAAGATACTTGGAACTGACTGCAGAGTAAGAAAATTGTTGAAGGATGTCCAAGCCCATAAGTTTATCCATGAATGATCATGCCCAAAACAAACTTCACAATTATTGATCTAATATCGATCGACAGTCCCATTTGGATGCAGTAATTCAGAATAGCACTTTCCTTAGTGACTTTACCGATCCTTATCGTTGGTAATAGTTTTGCAGAAATGAAGAAGTGCTAGTGTTTAGAAACGGGGCTTAGAAGTGTCGCAGAAAAACTAATATACCCATTTTCTCTCATTTCCCAGTCTTCAGTCTAGTCCGTGAAATATTGGTAGATCTCATTCGTAGGTTTCTTGTCGGGACAAAGTTAGAATAATGACAGACACGAACATTCTCAATTATATATAACTCATTAATATGTGCAGGAGTAAAAGTTATCCATCTACCTCGCACAAAGACGACTCCCTGGTTGATTCCATGCAAATTAGCATAAAACTCCTTCACCACAGGAATGACTACGGTGGCTGTAGTGCAGCACAACACTTCCCATCATCATCGCACAATCATCTCTTCAATTGCTGTCGAAGGATTGTTCAATCATCGATTCACGAATCCTCTTTCTTTGATTAATCTCCTTTTTGTCAGCACTTTGTTAAAGATTCGATGCGCCTCGAAATCTAAGTTTTCAGTGGAATTAGATGTCATAGGGATGAATTTGGTGGAGTTTCAATTCGAAGACCCGATTTTGGAAGTTTATAGGGAGTAACTCCCGCCAAAAGCCGCCAAAAGCCGTCATTTCAAACTTCGGAAACCGTCATCCCGCCGTTCTCGCCGTCGGCGGCATCGATGGCGCCGTTGGCGAGCCTTTAGAATTAATTACCTAGATTCTCAAGAAAATCCCGCCGTCGGGGCCTAAGGAAAAAATTTCATAGTTTTGTTTTGGTCTGAATGCATTCCAATTTTCACTATGGATCCAATTTTTATGATGATTCAAGGGTAAATATGAGTAGTAAAGTTCAATACTACCACAAACTAACGATAATTTCAAATAAAAAAACTATAATCACAATAAAAATAAAGATAACTATGGGTTGCCTCCCATAAAGCGCTTGGTTTAACGTCGTCAGCCCGACCTATTCAGGTATTACTCAGGTTGACTGACCATTAAAACCTTTTTAAAATTTGATCTCTTACCCTCAAAATATGGCTTTAATCTATGTCCATTTACTTTAAATCTATTCCTAGTATTTTGATTTTCAATTTCAACAGCTCTGTAAGTATAAACTTGAGTCACAGTAAAGGGTCCTAACCAACGAGACTTCAATTTCTCAGGGAATAACTTCAGCTTTATATTGTAAAGCAAAACTTCTTATCCTGGTTCAAAGTTCTTCTGGTTAATCTTCCGATCATGCCATAACTTTAGTTTTTTCTTATAAATTATTTCGTTATCATAAGACTCATTTCTTAATTCTTCCAATTCATTTAATTGTAATAATCTCTTCATACCAGCATCTTTCAAATTATAATTGAATTCTTTAATCGCCCAATATGCTTTATGCTCCAATTCTACTGGTAAGTGACAAGT
>NW_018165197.1:193588-194201 GCF_001263595.1 Phalaenopsis equestris | reverse complement strand
TTTACATTGTTTATATAAATAAGGCTCATCCCAAAAATATGCTTTCGCATCATGAATGAATTTTCTTTGTTGTTGCAATGTCAGTATAGGTGGAAAAATATCACTTACTATATAATTAACAATATCAGCATACTATGATATTTTTCACTCATTAATATTATAAAGTTATTCATTAGGAAAACTGTCTATAATTTCATTGTCAATATCAGATAATTCATGATATTCTAATCTCGACAAATGATCAGAAATTTGATTATCAGCTCCCTATAACCACAAAATCAAATTCTTGCATCAAAATTATCCGTCTAATTAACCTTGGTTTGGCATCCTTCTTTTGAATCAGATGTTTAATAGCAGAGTGATCAGTGTTCACAACACATTTAGTCCCAATTAAAGAAGATCTAAATTTGTCAAAAGCATACACTATCGTTAGTAACTCTTTTTCAGTAACAGTGTGGTTAATTTGAGCATCGTTAGGAGTTTTACTAGTCTAGTATATAACTTTAAAAATCTTATCATACATTTGTCCAAGAACAACTCCAATAGCATAATCACTAGCATCGCACATCAGTTCAAATGGTTTCTCAGTTCTAGGTGAAACTATAATAGGGGC
>NW_018165197.1:190210-193463 GCF_001263595.1 Phalaenopsis equestris | reverse complement strand
TTAATATAACGCCTGTAAAAACCAACATGTCCAAGAAAACTTCTAACCCCTCTTACATTAGTAAGAGGTGTTAATTTAGATATAGCTTGAATTTTTTCAGGGTCTGCTTCCATACCATTTTCCAAAATTTTATACCTTAACAAAATTCCTTCTCCAAACATAAATTGACATTTCTCCCAATTTAGAACTAAATTAGTTCTTTCGCATAACTCCAAAAATTTTTCAAGATAATCTAAGCATGCGTCAAATGATGTTCCAAATACAGAGAAATCATCCATAAAAACTTTTATTCTTCTTTGAAAAGCAAAAGTTCCAAAAGGACTAGTAAATGTTGTCTTTTCTTGATCCTCAAGAGCAATAGAAATTTGATGGTAACCGGTATATCCATCTAAAAAATAAAAATATTTGTAACCAGCAAGTCTATCCAATATTTGGTATAGAAATAGTAAAGGGAAGTGATCTTTCCTAGTGACAGTGTTTAATTTTCTATAATCAATGCAAATATGCCACCCAGTAACTTGTCTGATAGGTATTAATTCATTATTCTCTTTTGCTTCGACAGTCACTCCTCCTTTCTTAGGAACACAATGGATTAAACTTACACAGGCACTGTCTGAAATATGATATATAATTCCAGTGTCCAACCATTTCAAAATTTCCTTCTTGGATCAACTCTTAGTTTTTATTGTTCATCCAATATAATTCTGTGCATACAGATCGAAGGACTAATTCCTTTAATATCAGCTAAGGTCCAACCAAAAGCTTTCCTATATCTTTTTAATGTATCCAATAGTCTTCGCTCTTGCAAATCATTTAACTCTGAAGATATAATAACAGGTAATGCAGATGAGTTTCCCATAAACACATACTTCAAATAGTTAGGCAATATTTTCAACTCAAGTTCAGGTGGTTTTATAATTGACGGAACTAGATTCTTATCAGCATTTCTTGTAATATCCAACATCTCAAATCTTTCCTGAACATAATTTAATTCTACATTTTCTATTACATCCGAAATAACTTCATTTTTGTCTTTAAAATGCTCTTTCTCTTCAAAATTTTCTTTAAAATGCTCGTGCAATAGATGTTCACTAATTTCCATGCGAAAACATTCATTATCTCTTTCAAAAACAGGGTATTTCATAGATTTTGGAATGTTAAAAATCATTTCTTGATTGTTAACTCTCATAGTTAGTTCTCCCTTTTGAACATCTATCATAGCTTTTCCAGTAGCTAAAAAAGGTCTTCCTAAAATTATGGGTATTTCTTTATCTTCCTCCTTATCTAAGACAATAAAATCCACAGGAAAGATAAATTTATCAACTTTTACTAACACATCTTCTATAACTTCCTTAGGATAACTAATTGAACGATCCGCTAACTGAAGAGTTACAGAAGTAGGTGAGACTTCTCCGAATCTTAATCTTTTAAAAATTGATAGAGGCATAAGATTAATGTTGGCTCCCAAATCACATAAAGCTCGTCCATAAAATTTTTCACTGATAGCACACGGTATAGTGAAACTGCCAGGACCTTTTAATTTTTCAGAAAGCTTTTTCTGAATAATTGCACTACACTCTTCACTAAGTGCAACAGTCTCATTATCAACAAACTTTCTTTTCTTATTCAAAATATCTTTCATAAATTTCACATAATTGGGCATTTTCTCTGAAGCTTCTACAAAGAGAATATTTACCGTTAATTTATTAAGAATTTCTTAAAACTTGGAGAATTATTTATCCTTTTTGTATTGCTTCAATCTTTGAGGAAACGGTGGTGGAGGTTTATCCAAAGTAATTTTCATTGGTGTAAGTGGATATTCTAAATCTGGGTATTCATGATCCTTTTCTTTTTCTATATCCACTTTCTCTTTTCAATTTCCAATTCTTTCTGCACTCTTATTTCCAATTCTTTTCCACTTCGTAATGATATCTTTTATCTTTTCTTTTCCTTGATCTCTTTAGGATTTAATTCCACAAAATTCCACAATATTAGGAAAAGTTCCCAATGTTCGGTTACTAAGCACAGTAGTCATATGCCCCAATTGGTTTTCAATATTCTTGATAGCAATTCCTTGATTTTGTAATTGGTTCCCTTGAATTTGTAATTGATTTCCTTGATTCTGTAATTGTTGACCCATGTTTAGTATCATATCTTCCATAGAAAACTTCTTTTTCTTAAAATGAGTGTTAATGTTAAATCTTGGAGGATAAGAAGGTTTATAATTAACATTTCCTTGGTTGGATGAATTTCCCAATGGGTTTACTGGGTTGTTTGCCCATTGTTGATTTGTAGAAGAATTGTTATTCCAATTAAAGTTAGGATGACTCTTCAAACCTGGGTTATAATAGTTTGAATAAGGATTATTAGGTATATTGTTAATAGCATTTAGAGTTTCATAAGAAGGTTGAACATCCAAAACTTTCACAGATGAATTCACTTCCATCATAGTAGGTGTTGGAGAATAATTCATTCCATAATGATCTAATTTCTTTGATATTGCAACAATCTACAAAGCTAACATAGATATTGCATCAGAATCGTGGATACTAGCTACTCTTTTGGGATTTACCCTTTCAGAGGGCCATTAAAAATTATTGGTAACCATCTCTTCTATTAACGAATAAGCCCTATTAAAAGGTTTTGACATTAAAGAACCACCAGCCGCAACATCTATAATCGATCTAAGAGATCCCACTAATCCATTATAAAAAGTTTGAGTTATTAACCAATCTGGTAACGAATGATGTGGGCACTTCCTAAGAAGATCTTTAAATCTCTCCTAAGCTTCATATATCGACTCTGCATCAATTTGACAAAATGATGTTATGTCATTTCTAAGTTTAGCAGTTTTGGATGGAGGGAAATATTTGGATAGAAATTTCTGTGAAAGTTCTCCCCAAGTTCTAATAGATCTAGGTGCTAACCAATTTAAGCACATCTTAGCCTTATGCTTAAGTGAAAAAGGAAAAAGTCTAAGTCTAACTGCATCATTCGAAACTCTATCATATTTAAAGGTAGCACAAAGTTCTAAAAAACTAGCGAGGTGTAACCTAGGATCTTAATTTGCTGTACCTCCGTATTGATTGTTTTGTACCATTTGGATAATAGCAGGTTTAAGCTAAAATGAATTAGCAGCTACATCAGGATTTTGGATAGATAAGTGAATTTCATCTGCTGTAGGATTTGCATAATCTCATAGAGGTCTCGGTTGATGTTCATTTTCTATTTCTTGATTGTTCACGTTGTTTTC
>NW_018165197.1:189648-190185 GCF_001263595.1 Phalaenopsis equestris | reverse complement strand
TCGTAGGGTATAAGATTTTCAGGTCCAAATTTACGCATACAATTAAAATCAGTACACAGAAAAATAGTTAACTAGATATGAAAATAAGTTGCAATTCAAGTAAAAATTTTCTAATAGTCCTAATTTGTCCATTACTCTAATTATGATTTTTTTTTACTCACCGACAACGGCGCTAAAAACTTGAAAATGGTTATAGAATTGATAAAAACTGTGTATAAAATATTTAATAATTGCAAAGTCACACTTATCAACGCAAGTATACGTATCTCTCAAGTAATACGAGGCTCTCATGGAGTCCTGTATATCGATCCCACAGGGAGTAATGCTAGAGGCTACGAACTAGGATTTAGAAAATTAATACTTAATCATAATAATACAGTTCAAATTACTTATTTGTCACTAATAGACAATTGAAATAAATATGTAATTTTAACAAACTCTTAATTAACTAATTCTACTAATAAAGTTTCTAATTTGAAGTTCAATATATAAGAAAGCATCCTTCTCCTTGTCAAGGTGAATGGATAAAATGAATTA
>NW_018165197.1:162478-189570 GCF_001263595.1 Phalaenopsis equestris | reverse complement strand
AACATTGACTAATCCTATGCTTGGTTACTGAATCTACGGCTAGGCTGGGAGGATACCGGCTCTCACTTTGGAGCTCCCATGTTCCCCTCGGCTAAGGGCTAACATCTACACTTCAGCACCCAAACGATAGGACCAAATTGAGGAATAGACCCAAACGATAGAACCGAATTGTGTATTTTAGTCTGTCACTCTAAAATCTCCAATTCTACATTCGATAAATTTTATTTCCCTACTTATTTGCACCCAACTTTCATGGAATTTAAACTCCCTAAATCTTGGATGTAATCTTCACTTTAGTTGTAAACTCCACATATTTTAACAAATCAATTGGCCAGATTGAAAGTAAATTAAGATCAAAGTGAAAAGAACATCACAACTTCTTTAACATTCTCATGGCTCAACCAATTCAAATCACCATTTCACAAAATCTCAAGACAAGGAGAAAGACAGAGAAAACTACTCAGAACTCATGGAGAAGATACGACAAAACTTAGAACTTATATATAAAAGCAAAGTCATATAAATTTTATAAGTAAATACCACTTATCTCTAATTCCTCTACAAGAAAACTCCTCGAAGTTCCTCTGAATCTCTTCCTTTCTTTACAGCACACAGAATTCTTCTTCAAAGCGGCACGGAGGAAGAAATCTCACTTTCCCTCCACTCTTACAATCTCATGAAGAATTCCTCACAATACTAACCCTAAATTAAACTCTCTACACTCTACAAAACAACACAAACTCAGCAGACACCACCACGGGGCTCCTCTTTTTTCAACCCAATTGTTTCTCTTAAAGTTGTAGAAGAGTTTTCCAGGAGGTGCCTAAGCGTCCCTTAAAAAATCATCCATATTCAATGCACCTGTTAAGAGAACCGCCGTTCTCACCGTCGGCGCCCTAGTTCAAATCTTCATATTTTTGTCCCTTTTGCTCCAAATTCACACATTTTTGCATCTTTTTGCTCTAATGACCGTAATTCAACATACCTGCAACAAAACATAAAAAATAACCTTCTTTAAAGTGTAATGTCATCAATATTAGTATGAAATAGGTATGAAAATCTCAACATATTTTCTTTGGTCAGCAGCTACATCAACTCGATGTGAAAAATTCTTTCCTAAATGGCGATTTAGAAGAAGAAGTTTACATGGAAGCACCTCTCGAACTAGAAGCATCATTTCCAGGCAACAAAGTTTGCAAACTCTAAAAATCATTGTACGACCTCGAATAATCTCCTCGAGCATGGTTCAATAAATTTGCAAAATCAGTGACAAAACACGGGTATACTCAGTGTTAGGCATATCACAATCTCTTCATGAAAATCTCTCCCGAAAATAAGATTGCAATTCTAATTGTAAACATTGACGATATCATCCTTATTGGAAATCACGAAGAAGAACTCACAAATTTAACAAAGCTTCTCACTCGAGAATTCAAAATCAAAGACCTCGGAAACCCAAAGTTCTTTCTCGACATGGAACTAGCTCGATCAAAATAAGAAATATTTGTGTCACAACGAAACTATACATTGGACCTATTGAAGAAAACAAGTATGCTAAGTTGCAAACCCGTTGATACTCCAATGGATCCCTACATGAAGATCAACACTGAAAAAATCAGCGCACCTGTGGATAGGGGGAGATATCAGCGACTCGTGGGGTGACTCATCTATCTCTCACACACACAACCCGACATTAGTTTTTTTGTTATTATTGTTAGCCAATTCATGAACATACCTACGGAAGAACACATGAATGCAGTCTACAGAATCTTGAGATACCTCAAGATGAGTCCAGACAAAGGGCTACTATTTCAAAGGAATATGGATCGAAGTATAGAAGTGTATTCAGACATAGACTGGGCATGAGATGTCTTGGACCGACGATCGACTTCAGTTATTGTACTTATGTCTGGGGAAACCTAGTCACTTGGAGAAGCAAAAAGTTGTCTTCGGTATCAAGAAGCAGCGCTGAAGCTGATTTCAGAGCTCTTGCACTCAGGATCTGCGAAGGAATGTGGATTCAAAGAATACTCAACAAACTCGAAATGCTAACTAAAAAAACTTCCAAACTACAATGTGATAACAAGACAGCCATCAGCATTGCAAAAAAATCCAGTACACCATGACAGAACGAAACACATCGAGATTGATCGACACTTCATCTAAGAAAACATTGAGAGAGGAGTCGTCAAACTAGCATACCTTCCTTCCCGACATCAAACAACAGATATCCTCACTAAGCCTCTCCCAAGAATCAACTTTGAAGAATTATGTAACAAGTTAGGCATGTACAATCTGTACAACCCAATTTGAGTGGGAGTGTTGAAAGAACTTGAAAATACTAATGATTATATTTCATATTTATTATAACTCTATATTTAGAGGGTTATAAATTATATGAGGGATCTTAAGAATCTCTATTTATTTCTCCTTAAAATAGAGAGATTAGCTACCTCTTATATTTTGTTATTATTCATTCCCTTTTATACTGTATTATGTTTTTATTGCTTTTCTTACCAATAAGTTCTATAATGGGTATTTATACCCCTATCTCCATCAATAAAATTAAGCCCTCTCATATCTTTTCAATAAGCGATGATGTTATTCTTTGGTAGTAATGTAAATTACAGACGGTCTAGCGACGATTTATTTTTTGGGTTATTACAAAATTTCTTTCGCTTATTAACCGTAATAATTTTTTCAATTTTTTTTTATTATCAACGCTTTAAGTCGTCGATTAGGAACGTATATTAACTGACGATCTTATGTCGTCGGTTATCTTTGAACCACCATGTGTCGGGATATCGCCGACAGGCTTTTATAAGAAGTGACTGAAATACAATCGATAAAAGTATCAATAATCGACAGATTTAAGCCTTATATAAGCCCTCAGAAATAATTCATTCTATCCCCACTCCTCTCCCCCCCAAACCTCTCTCCTCTCTCCCTGAACCCTTCTCCTCTCCCTGAAATGCTCGCAGTTTCATCTAAAATATTCATCTTCATTGTGGAACCCTCGCGACATAGTTCGTAGGAGCTAGTTGGAAATGCAGTGACAGGTTCACCGCTTACAGTGACTAGAAACTCCCACTTTTCTCCTCCTTTTGCTCCTCTCCTACCCGGAGCTATCAAGGAAGATAACTCATCTTCATTTACTTTTTTATTTTCAAATATTTTTAAAAAAATCATTTAGAGTTCAGCTACTAGGATCAAATTTTTATTTGTTTTTATTGGACTACATGATGGATTGGCTTTAATCCCAAGTATTTTTTGTTTAGTTATGGATGCTCTTACTAGGCATTTACAGGAGGATTTAAATTGTCATTTGATTTTTTCCTGTGATCCTTCTCGTGGATAAGACTAGGCAAAGAGTATAAGAATGAAAATGAAAAATATGGCTTGGGGGTTTATAATGATCTTTGATATTTGAGTGAAAATTTGAAAAATGGATGAAAGAAGGTGCTTGATTTGTAAATAGCAATTTTTGGGTGCCTTGTATGTAATCGTCCCAAAAATTAAATTATGGAGGTCTACATTGGAATCTAAAGGCCTTCCTTCGAGTAAATCTAGAACTGAATACATGAAATGTAATTTTTTAGTTGTAGTAGCTCTAGTGGCAATTGTAACTATGGGTGATGAAATCATTAAAAGATGTGAACATTTTAGATATCTTGGGTCTCTCGTTCAATGTCTAGGTGATATTGAAGAGAATGTGATTAGTATATTTCAAGTTGGATTGTTGAAGTGGAGGAATGCATTCGGTCTATTGTGTGATAGAAAATACTGCTTAGATTTGAAGGAAAATTTTATAAGATGGTGGTGAAAACTGCAATATTCTATGACACGAAATGTCGGTTTTTTAGATTAAGGAGTTGTTCAGTTGAATGCGAGATTTAGTTTGAATGAGTTTTAATAAATCCAAAAAATCCAAAATTACCAAATTCTGAGGTACGTGCCAAATCCTAAATAGGGTCTAGTTTAAAAAATGATAATAGCTCGAAAATTGATTCTAAGCTTGATTCACATATGAAACTCGAGTTAAAATAAACACACCGAGGTATGACCCAAAATTTTAAATCAAGTTTATTTGGAAACAACATTTCAAATTTATTTGGAACCTACATCATCTCGGCTCAATGTCGAATAGTTTAACATCTAAGCAATGTTAGTTTTGTTGAAGTCATTAAATGATCAAACATTGACTTGTACTTGATTAAAACATCTCTCTCTAATTTGGTATGACATTGTAGCTATACCAACCATCTCATAATTATATTTGTTTCATATTTTATCGGCAAGTAAAAATCCAATCATAAACCCAAGTATCCTTATATCCACAACTTTTAACTAGATTACTTCATACCTTTAAACAAATTATGAGAAGAAAGTATCATTTGATGTAAAAGTTTTCATTTCTTCCTCAAATGAGAAATCTAATTTCAACTTTGATAATGAAAAATTAATTTCCCATTGGAGGTAGAAATAAGAACTCTTACATTATATTGAACACTTCCTTCTCTAAATTTGTTTAGACGTGTGAAAGTAATCTAGTAAGAGATGTCGTTGAGATGGGAATAATTTGGTGGACCACTGGCTTTACACTTGTAGATAAAATGTGAAAGAAATATACTGAAATAATTAGTGCAGCTATGGAGGCAAACAAAATTAGAGATAAAATATTAATAAATATTCACCAATTATTGATCTTCTAAAGCCCTAATAGTCTCAATAGGCTGTTAACGTTCTCATTTCGAGCTTAACTGTTATTGGCTCTAGAGAAATCTGAGTCAAAATTAAAATCAGTCAATTTTTTAGTAGTAATTACTGTTTCGTATTAAGAAAAAAGTAATTTTAATGGTTTTATTAGACTTCATGATGTCTCTTTCTTATATTTCCTGCAACTATAGCTACTCTAACCCTACCATGAGAAAATTTGTTTCGTATTTCATTTCCAACACAACGTCAATCATAGAATTAAACACCCCATCACTATAGCCCTAAGGTTATTGGCTGCACATCTAAAAATTTGTTCTTATAAGGAAATGTTTTATATGACGTAACAACTTTCACTACATCCTCCAGTTTGACATCTAATTTCCATTGCTAGAATGAAAATTCACCTTCAAATTTAATTTTCAGTTTTGAGATGGAAATTCACATCAATTTCCAAATTTCATTATCTTAATTCCAATTTTGGCAATGCAAATTTGATTTAGAAGTAAGATTCTATTTTGTAATTGATAACTTAGATTTCGATGCAAATTTTCTTTATGGCGATGAAAATTTGAATTTGTACTGGAGGATGCAATGAAAATTATTACATCATATGAAACTTTTCCTTCTAAGAATATATTTCTAGGTGTGTAGTCAATCATGTATGGGGTGTGCGGCGACGAGAATGCTTAGTGTCATGATTGGCTTTTCATTTGGAATCTAAAATGTGAAAGAAATAAACTCGTGCAAGGTTTGGTGTAGCTATGGTGACATATAATAATAAATTTAAAAATTAGATCTTCTACAAGTCGGATCTTTTAACATTTTGTAATGTTAGTTTTGTTGAAAATCATTATTTTTCAAACATTGATTCTCAATCCATTAGGATGACTCCCACTAATATTGTATGCCACTGCAGCTAACTAACATTTGCATAGATATATTTCTATCATATTTTGTCTCTGAGTGAAGAGCCAATAAAAAACCGAAGCATCCTCGTCCCTGAAACTTTTAATTAGATTACTTTCATAGCTTTGAGCTGATTTTGATAAAGAAATATCTCATATGATGTAGCTAGAATGTTCACTTTATCATCTAATTAGAAATTCAGTTTTCATTCCCAAAATGGAAATTCACTGATAACATTTTGTTTTGTAATGCCATGGACAAAAATGTTTGAAGCGCATTTCCATTTGAGAATGAAAATTGAATTTCTCTTTGCATGATGAAGTGTTGACTTTTCTAACATTACAATATTTTTTCTTGTCAGAAATTATTCATATATATGAAAGTGGTATAGTAAGCATAGTTAAGATGAGAATATTTGGGTGGATAAATGGCTTTACACTTGTAGAGAAAATGTGAAAAAAATTTACTCGTGAAAGGGTTGGAGTAGCTAAATTGATAGCCAAGATTAGAGGAAAAAATGGATGTTCGTCAATAATGGAGCATCGACAACTTTAATAGTCTTAATAGACTAACAACATTTTGACTTTAAAGCTATCTAAAAAATTCAATCCTTTTAAAATGCTTTGATTATTGTCAAGTTCCATCATCTATTGTTACCAATTGGCCATGAGATCTACTAAAATAAATAAATAAAATGTATTCAACTATATGCATTTTATAATGTGTTTATTATTTTTAGGTTTGAAGGTACACATGAATCTTCATACATCTATATCGTGGATATAAATCGGGCTTTATCTATATAGAAAAGGGGTCATCAAGAGTTTTTGAATGGTGTTGAGGATTTTGTGTTAGCTGCTGCTCAACTGCCTGAAGAGGCACCAAATCCCTAGTCTCTAAGGTTTTAAGACTTGTTGAATTCTACTCAAAGGCCACTGTGGGATTGTTGCCCATCTCAATTAGAGCCATTTGTAGCTCTTAAAATACTGAAAATCAAAATAGAGTAAAACATGCTCCAAGTGTGCTTTAATCAGTTTGCAAGCATGCTGAAAGAGACTAATCCACCCAAAAATTTAATCCTTGAAGACTTATATAGGTGGGAAAGTTGGTCTCCAAGTTAGGGCTGAAAGTAGAGAAGAATGATTGTTGTGTAAATGGATGTGTGCTATATCACAAAAGTAGCATGATGGAGACTCAATGCGGATTTTATAATTCTCCTAGATTCAATTCTCAGAGAAGAAAAAGTAAGAGGAAAAAAGAAATTACATTCAAGTGGCTTTTTATCTACCACTTGTTTCACAGCTATAGAAGCTATTAATTATATGTATATTGCTCCATATATGACATGGTATCTGAGTAGATTAGGAGAAAACAACTCAAATAGTCATGCAACATATGAGGAAGCATGAAAATATTTTGAATGCTTGCATCCTGAGTTTGCCGCATGTAATAGCTTCACACCGTACAGTTAGATGACAAGCCCTACTCTTGTTGGTCACTGTTTGTTATTCCATACAATGTACCACATGAGATGTGCCCATTTCTTCTTCTTGAAACTTATTATACATGGTCCTAGTAGCTATAAAAGAAGGACTGATGTATATTTTCAGCCATTGATAGATGAGTTGCAAATTCTTTGTAAAATATGTATCATGATGTATGACATCTCCAGGAAACACAATTTTCAGATGAAACAACTCTAATGTGAATAATAAGTGATTATGATTCATATGAAATGCTATCTTGACAGATCATTACTGGAAATTTAGCCTGCATATATTGCATGAATTCATTTAAGGCATTTATGTATCAGCATGAGAGAAAGAATTAAAGGTTTGACTATCGCCATATGTTTCTAGATGTCAAACATCCACTTAGGAGGAACATGAATACATTCAAAAGAAACAAAATTGAGAAATCCTTGCAACGTCCAATAACATATGAGGAAGATATAAGACATATTGTTAGTGACATTACAAAAGTTATTGTTTGCCATCACCTTTTTTCATATCATTGACCACCACACTTATTGGGGGTCCATTTGTTGACCTCATTTTTTGTTGAGGTTTTGTTTTTCCTCTTTAGTATCCTAAGGTCTAGCCATAGGATTTTCCTATTGACTATTCTTAGAAAACTAGAAAAGGAACTCTCACCATTAGCAATTCTACCCTCTTCTTCGCTCAACTTGAAGTGCCACACATTAATCATAACCTCTAGCACTTAGTAGGTGGGGTCACTATGAGGGAGCTCAAGGAGAGTCCACCTATGACTGCCTGACCTTAAGGTTGGCTCTGGGTGTTGTTCTGGAGCTAAGGCACTCACTTTTACTCACTTTCACTAACAATCACTCACAACCCTAAACCCAAAGTTTCTTGACTTTGATCCCTTGATCTTTCGGGAGAATCATGTAGATGGTCCCCTAAACCCACTGGCCCTAAGCTAGAATTTAGCTAATACCAGTGTAAAGAGGACCCAAATGGGGTTTTCACTGGTCCATAGCTCAAATATGGTGGTTGGTACCCCAACCCTACCAAAATATTCAACTTGGCTTTTTGCCCCTAAATCCCCCCACATTACCTAAATACCCTTAAAACCCCAAAAAAATACCCAATTTTTTTCAAAAATCATTTCAAACCTTTTTAAAATACCAACTTACCCAAAACTACCCAAAAATTCCAAATTTACCAAAATACCCCTACCAAATTTACCAAAATACCCCAAAAATTCCAAATTTACCAAAATACCCCTAAAATGACCAAAATTACAAAAATACCCTTGGCACCCCAAATTTTCCCCAAACCTCCACAATCACTCCAAATCTCTCTAAATTCAATTTTGACCCTTCATTTGAACCCAATTTGGCCATTTTGACCATTTTGACCAAAACCCCCAAATTGCCTTTAAGGGCCCAATTTCCCCAAATTTATCTCAAATATCCATCAATTTGAGCCCAATTTTATTTAATTTCAATTCTAAACTTAGATTCACCTTTCATATAATGAATCTAAATCAAATCCAAGCCTAATTTTTCTATGCTTTGAGCTTAATTTTGATCTAAGTCAAACCCTTAATTTTGGCCCTATCACTTAATCCCACCAAATTGAACCACATAGCCTACTCAATTTACCCAAATTTTAATCCTAAACACTTCATAAAAATCTTACACATAAAAAATGACCTTTAGTTGGCCTTGGTGAAGCCTTAATTTTATTTAATTTTCTCCCCAAATCGAAAATTTCTCAAATTGCCCGTCAAATTTGCCATGCCTCCAAATTCCGCCATATTGATTGCCCTAACCCCAAAATTGACACCCAATTTATGTTAAAAACTCTTCATGATGTTCCTATAGATAATTCTTAATAATCAATTTGGGCTTAGCCTAAGCCTAGCCCAATCTAGACTCAAGTCTAGTCCAACATACCCAAATTGACCAAAATTCCAAAATCCTTCAATTTTCAAGTCTAGTCCAACATACCCAAATTGACCAAAATTCCAAAATCCTTCAATTTGAACCCCCAATTGAACTCACAGTCATTTCAATCCTGCACCAAAAACCTTCATTAAAATCATATACACAATGTTGATCAATTAATTGGGCTTAAAGTCATGACTAGCCTAACCCAAACCCAACCTTTGGTCATTTGGACCCACATTGGACCCATACACCAAAATTAGCCTAGCCACCCTAAAGCCACCAAATTTATGACTCCACAACCACTGAACACACTCCATGAACCAGCCTAAACCCCCTTTGACCAGACATGGTGAGCTATAGACCATTAAATCCCTAAATTAAGGGATTCAAGCCCATTTATGGACCTTAATAAGAGATCTTTGCCAAAACCCATCACCAGCCCAAATTAATGGTTGTGACTGGTTCCTTTGGCTCACCTGACCTCCTAGCCACCTCCCCTGGCCCTGCTGGCCAGCCTAGTCACTGGAGCACCTCAAAACCGAAGGCCACAATCCCAAAATCAAACCCAATCTCAACACTAGGGGCTAGCTCACCTTACTTAATCATTAGAGCTTCTTAGCTCACCACCTCAGCAGGCTTTTGCACCCAAATCCAAGCCCTGAGCTCCCATTTCTGGCCATGGATATAAAATGGCAACTTCACGGCCAAAAGTGGGGTGCTAAAATTTTCTCAAGGAAAGCCCGCCCAATTGCTCCCATAGCCTCTTTGAGACCTCCTCAGTGCAAACCAACCACCTCCTTGTCCTAATTCCCATCACCAGAGCTCAATTTTTGAGCTCGATTCTGGCCGAAAAAAGGACAAGTTTGGCCATACCTCCATAGTGCAACAAAGCTCAATTAAACTTGCCCACACCTTCACCACAATGAAAGAAGACAAAGCCCCATCAAAGCCCCCTCATAGAGAGCCTCTACCCTAGACTTTGATCAACAACCAAATTTGATCTTGGGTCAAGGCATTTCACCATAGTAAGAGGCTTCATCCCTAGCCTCCTTGGACCTCCACAAATGTGTCGAGCACCTCTGATTTAAGCTTTACTTCTTAGAGCAAAGGTATTGACTCCCCTCTACTCGAGCCTATTTTGACTCTCCATGGGATTAGGGGCATGCTTACCGTATGGATATGTTCGTCTCACTTAGATGAGTCTATAAGATCAAACCCAAACGAGTATTGTTGAGAAATGAGTGAGATCTTAATGTTTTAGGGTTAATGGTCATGAGTTCACACTAGCCGGGGAAGAAGATACAAAGCCGTTGGATGGCGTGTGTTCCAGACGAATGACTAGGATCATGTTGGATGGGAGATTGATACATAAAGTGCAGATTAAGTCAGCAGCTACGTGGATGGCGTCATCCAACCAGAGTGCGCCACACAAGTCTTCGGAGCCGTCGCATGATGCCATGGCACCGCGGGTTTAAGTAGGAAAATAAGGATTTATTTAATTCAAAAAATGTCCCCTACATTCAAAAATCCATATCTTGGTGTAGAAAAATTATAAAAATATTTTAGTTCTCAGTGAATAGAGGAGAACAATGTGAAAATAGTTTGAATTTTATTTGATGCTTATTTTATTTTTTATTAGTTAAATACTATTCTAAGTATTTTGATTCTCTATGCATTCAAGTATTTCACCATGGCTTGATATTTTGACAAAGTGTTGCCTCTGTCATGGGAGATATTCTCTAATTTTTCCAAAGTCATAAGAGACCCCTAGACAGAGATCTATATTTTTCAAGTTTATGCATCTTATTTGAAAAATTAATTATGATAATTAGCATTACACTTTGAAAAATCTAAGAAAATTTTTGTAGGTTCACTGTGACCAGAAAACTTTAGGGAAAATTTGTCATGAGCCAAGTGATCAAGAACACACCTAATTTTCATAAATTCCTAAAATACAAAGGAAACTAATTTGGCAAAAATAAACATCTAAATGACTTGATTTTAATTCTCTACTATACATAAAGTTTAGAGGACTCCCCATAAAAATTTCAAAATATTTGGAGTTTATTTGATAACCTAATTTGATATTCTAAGTTAAATGACACTTTTAACACTTAGAATAATCATATAATTAAAATATAACTCAAAAAATTATAAAATTGGTTTTTAGGAGTTCTATGTGATCAGAAAAATTTTCTAAAAATAAAATTGTAATCAAAGTAAAAAATTTCATTTTTAAGCATATTTTAAATATTTAAATAATGAAAAAATAACAAAAATCATAAAATTAAATAAATTCATGAAAATATTCTAAATTGTTTCCTAAACCCTTAAAAGCAATTGAGATATTTTTTCTAATTTTCTAAGTGAAGATATTGAATTTTAAAGCTTAAAATAATTTTTTAGAAACTAAAAAAAGGATTTTCCTTAATTTCTCACTAAAAATAATTCTTATAATTCAAAGAAAAAATAATAAAAATTTGAAAAAAATTTTCATGGTTCCTTGAATTTGGAGAGATTTAAGAAAAATATAAAACTTAATTTTTCATATTTAAAAATTTTTATAATTAATTAATACTTGAGAATTTAAACTAATTCTAATAATTCAGATAAAACTCAAAAAATCATGAAATTTGGTCTATGTGGTTCTTTAGTTTAAGTCTACCTCCAGTAGAAATTCCAAGTGATTAGGGTTTTCTTAGTCAACTTATTGAATTTTCTTTGAAAAATCCTATTTTTGCATGTAAATAATTTTATAAATTAAATTAAATTTTGAAAAATCACATTTTCTTCTCTGATGTCTTAATTGACCCATGAGTGAAATAGGACAAAAATTTCAAAGTCATTTAAATTAAATATGATTAATTATGAAGTTATAGAGCCTTAGGGGCAAAGGTATAACTTCGGAAATATGGTCTTGATTAACATTTCAACTTAATTCAAGAAAGGGAAATGGGCAATCTTTGATCTTAATTAGCATGTTCAAATGATTGAAACATAGGGAATTATTTGGTAGAAAATAATTTCACTTTTCTTAATTAAAAGATAAATTTGCAATTTCCTAAAACATTAAAATTTGGAGGTCTATTAAATTAAATGATCCTAGACTTAGGGGTATGAGTTTGGATGATAATAGCTCACTAATTTAATACCCCTAATTGGTATTAAAATGACATTCAAATGTTTTGATGATGACTTACTATCACGTAAAATTCAATTTCTTTCAAAAATTACTAATGTATCCACAAGGTTTTAAGGGCTTAGTAGTAACCTATACTAAATCAAATTTGGTTAAATGAGGATTAGAAAAGTGAATGTGACTAGAATTTGAACACCTTTAAAAAAAACACTACAAGCCCAAGTTAAAACTAAAAATGGTGAAGTGTCTTAATAGCATTAACTTGCCCCTTTTATGGGTTTTCACCCACATAATTCTCAGATTAAATGACAAATGATGATCACGTTACTCTTGGGGATAATTGAAACATTGATGTTCATTGAATGTTCACTGAGCATTAAAGGTATTTATGGGATGAATTATTAAGCAACATAATAAGTTTAAATGAGCTTGAGACTTTTCATCAGGGGTGAGAGGGAAGCATGGACCTACTTCTCCCTCTAACCTTCTGGATACCTCAGAGGTCTACTAAACTTAGTATGTTTTGCTTAATGAAATCATCCTCAAATGAATTAATAGGGGCTCATCAAGATATGATTTAAGATTTGGTAGATCACCGGAACCTTATCTTCCTGCTCTACATAAAATGCTTTTAATATATAAATGCTCTCACATGCATTTTGAGTTTCAGTTGAAGATGATGGGAAGACCATCCATGTACGTTTTTGTTGTGATTTACTTACCTGCATTTTTTCCCATACTTTACTTTTCAGTACGTTGTTGTACTTACTCATCTGCATGTATGAACAAAAAAAAACAAACCTGCATGTTAAACAACGATGTCACCCTCCATGAAAACCAAAACTGCTAGGATAGTCGTCAACCAAAACTAAAATCAACAAAGATAAAATTCACCGCAACAACATTCAAAATATAAGACAACTCAAAATTTAATCACAAGTATCACAAAAATAATAATTGCAACTAAATTAAGACGTCTCTATCAGATGATCGGGAATCCCTCGGAGGAGGTAACCTACGGTTGCTAATGAGGCTTCCCACGGTCTAAATGAAGTATGGAACTCATTAAGTTTAGTTTAGTATATTCATTTGGACTAAGTGAATCCAATAGAAAATAGTGGTACCGGAACGAGGGAACCGTAGGATCCTAACCTGTGTCGCTCTAATCAACGTTAATATGCCCCATAATATTTAAAGAACTACAACCATAAAGACATCTGATTTGACATCATAACTTGACACACTAAAAAACTTGAACTTGCCACGACGAGGAGCTTGGAACTAGCATGGTGGGCAGAATGATCATCTTTAATAGCAAGAAGAACTACAACAACATATCCTTCCTTATAATTATACAACAAGCCATAAGACTTTGTGGTTGTATGCCTAGTGCAACATAAATCCTAAACTCATCTTTAAGCCTTTGTATAGCTCTACTATACAATATAATCCCTAACTTATCTTAGGATTCTGAGGTTATCGCTCATCACGACCTAAATCCTCACATCTTTCAGGCTATTTGTGTGATCGTCTCACACGAATGTAAGCCCTAAATAATAAAATTGATAGGATGAAACGCTCAAATAATTTTTCCTCAAAACTGAAGCCAAACAATATGAGAGACAGGGAATTCACTGAGGTTCTCCTCCAGATCTTTGACATCCCTTAGTTCTTCCTCCTTTGGATTCTACAATAAAATATTCCCAATTTGAGTAGTTCCCATTTCACACCTCTTTGTCTGATTCCATTGAGAAGTCCTATCCTTTTGACTTCTTTGAAGATAAGATTTCTTAGTTTTTATCGAGAGTTTTCTTAGGTGACTTTGGTTATCTAAGATGTAATTAACTATAGGGGCTTGCCCTTATAGGAAGCTTGTCCGGACCGAGCTTAATATAAACCCTATTTAATTATTTATATTAAATAGAGGAATTTGTCGGCAAATAAAATGGTTTTGCAGAACAAATGAATGTCATATATTTCTTAGTTTATTTGATCGAGCCTTATCCTCAAGTCTTGTTTTTATCCTTTGGGATAGATGAGGTATAGTGCTCTTTCAGTGCTCTTTCTTTTAAACTATGAAAAGTATGGGGTCAGTTTGATTTTATATTTATCTAAAACTTATATATGTAAATTAAAATATCCTTCTGAAGTGGGTAGCAGGATTCCGATTCCGGCGACCGACAACTTCTAACAGGCAACTCCTCCAACAAAAAAAAAGTGCTGACAGCTTCTGGCGACTCCACTGGGGACTGGCTTTTCTCTCTATTTAAATTAGGGAATCTTATCTTCATACATCGGTAATGTGTTCATTTCCCTTATGGACCAGATTACCCTTCTTCCATTAGCATGCTCCACCCATTTCTTTCTTAGGTGAGTACAATCAACTCTTTGGACTTCAGATCCGTCTGTACAATCACCTTTGAAACTAGAGGTTCAGGAGGCCATTAAGGACTTCTTAATCTTCATGTGGGGTTGGATCCCCAATAAGTGTGTTGGTGGATTAGTTCCAACCTGGGCATTATGCATTGTAAAGTTGGTCCCGCACTGGGTCTTAAAAACTTCACATCTCTCTTTCGAGTTTAATTTGCTGATGTAAAAATTAAATCAAATTGTGTCATGCTGCGCGTGCTCTTTAATTCTTCTTATATTAATTAAATCTTTCTACTTTCAAACTATTTTTACTAAAATTTTAAATTCTCCATAAATTAAATAAAGACTTACCCAAACTACAGATCGACCTCTGTTAATTTTAGTGCTCGCACTAAGATTATGAGGTATTGGCCAAAAAGCTAACCCTATAACTTTCTTTTTTTAAAGCTGCTGCAATGACGAGCCTAATGCTAACTTTTTCCTGCGACCTGCCAACGAGCCGCAACCCCGCATTGTCATTCCCACCATCAATTTTGGAGCAGGATTTGAAGATCTTGAGGTCATCCTTGGGAAAACTTCGTTCGTCGTGATGAAAGTCACCGCTCTAGAAGTCCAGGAGCCTTTTGCTGAATTTAAACTAAACTGCCTTCAGGACTTTTCTTCTTATAAGAATGTCAAGACTACTGCCGTCACGACACCTAACAAGTCTATTTTTCCCGCTACTACTAAAGGAAAAGAAATTATGATCATTGAAGACCCGACTGAAGAGTTAGCTGTCCCGCCCTCAGTATTTGAAATTGTATCATTTACCAAGTTCGAGGACTGCACCGTTAACCCGAACCCAATGCAGAAACCACAACAGGAAGGTTTAGAGGGCTACTAAAGCCCAGACTCCTAAAGAGGTAGCTGTTGATGAAGATCCTCATCAGAATGAGTCAAGATTACCAGAGACTTATCCACTTCCGCGAGGAAGTAGATTCCACCCTTTACCCTTTAATGGATACCAATGAGTACGAGAGTATCCAGAAGATTACCGCTACATTACCGTCACTTCATGGACATAGTGTGGAGAGAAAGAAGTCCACTCCTATCACCCGAGTTGGTTCAGCTTTCAAGAGGCTAGCTGCAAAAGAAGGTTGTTCAGTTAGTGAACTACCTAAACGAATGGGACATGCAGTATCCCCTCGCATGATGAAAGAAATCTTAAAGGACGTAAAATCTGCCAAACGATCTTGAAAGTTAACTAAAAATCTGCTTGCTCGCATTCCTATCTGGTTCTGCTTAAGAAGCAGAGTTGATACTGCTATTATTACCACCGATTCTACCGTTATTAGGTCCATAGGTCGTCGACCAGTTAAGTCACGTATGGGTCCAAGAATTCTACTGATCACCCGCTACAAGGATGTTTCTGAAGTTCCAAAGAAAAAGATTAAGAGATTGCCTAGTACTGTATCTGGTCTGCAAGATGGGGAGCATACCTTTCCTCGACATACTGATGTTCCGACCAAGACACTCTGACTCAAGACATCACCGTCAAAGAAAAAGGTATGGATACCCAAGGTTGCTGTATCGATATAGTCCAGTAAGCCCACATGTCAGGATCATAGATTGAAGTCAAAGTCCAAAGTATCTGACATTGCGCAACAATTGCTAACAAGATGGAGGAACAGGTGGAGGAGGTCCAACAGGGTCCTCCAGATCTTAAGACAATCCAAGAATCAATAATCGAAGAAAAGGTTGAGAAGCTTAGGGTTGAGATTTCCGATTTAGCCCGAGGACATGGAGTTTTCATTGATGATGATGATGGAGATTTTGACTTTAATGATTACCTTGAGGAAGATTTCATGGATATCCATGGCATCGAGCCCAGAGCCGCTGCATCTACGCGCAATGCTCAACCTCTCATCGAAGAGAACACCGTAAATGAGTTATGTATGGCTATCTTCTTAAGGAATGAGTAAGTTAGCCAACTCAAGAAAAGGATGGAAGATATGGCCGCAGACTTGACTGCCATGGCCACAGTTCAAGGACAATCTCAAGTACCACAGTTAGCCTCTCCAGAAATCAACCAAACGGAGATTATACATATCACGGATGAAAGGAGCAAAGTTGCCTCAACAATCAAAGATGAGCAACAAAAGAAGGATTTTCCATCAAGTGCCATGCCAGAGAAGGGATTTAAGCAAATGGTCGAGCAAGTTCAAGAGGCCTTAACCCAATCTAAGGGTGATGGATTGGTTTTAATTACCCAGAAGAATTCGATGCCGTACCCTTCCTTAAGGGTTTTCTGTCCCCAAACTTTAAGATATTTGTGGGACTAGAAATCCCAGACAACAGAGTATTTGTGGGACTAGAAATCCCAGACAACAGAGAGCACATTTTTGAGCCAGTTGTGGCAACACAAGAGGTAACGAAGCTTTACTCTTCTATTAGTTTTTCAGCAGCATGTCAGGTATTGCTTTCGATTGGTACGTCGATTTGCCCAACAGATCAGTTAAGACATTTACTGAATTGGAACAATTATTTGTGAAAAGATTTGCCGGAGCACAACATCATGTGTCTATTGGAGATGTCATGATGGAGAAACAAAAGCCCAACGAGGCAATGAGACTTTAGTGGACTATATTTTGAGGTGGAGAAACCTTAGCATGGAATGTGAACCTCAGCTATAGGAACATTACGCGATTGAGATTTTGCTCAAAAGAGTCCATGGGACAGTAGCTTTCATGCTTAAAGGACTCACCATTAAATCCTTTGAGAGGCTACTTAGTAAAGCCAATAGTCTTCAAGAAGAAATTAACCATATGGATTCTCACAAGAAATCCAAGGCAGCCAGAATAATTAAAAAGAAGTCTGGAACAGTGGCAACTATCGATAAAGGAAAACAACCAATGAAGATACATACAAAAAATCCTCATCAATCATCATCTTAGCACACTCAATAACAAACACAACAGTATGGCCAGTCTAGCCAGCAATCGCCTCAGGGAGGATCATATCGAATAGAGAATAAGAAAATGACCATTGCAGAACATAGGAAAGTGGTATATTCCTTCAAAGATGAAGCCATACCCAAAATGTTCAGAAGTCTTATGAGGAAACCTGAGTTCAAATTATCAGATCCAAAAAAGCCCGAAGAGATCGACAAGAAAGATAAATCAAATTATTGCCCATATCACAGACTGCTTGGACACACTATAGAGGAGTGTTTCATCTTTAAGGATTGGCTCGAGAAAAATCTTAAGGAAGGGAATATAAAAAACCCGAAGGAATATTTAAAAAAACCTAACAAAGGTTCCATAAATATGATTTCAGCTGAGCCAATCTCTCCAATTGACCAGTATACTGGAAAAGATGGATGGAGTATGACTTGAGATAAGCTCAAGAAAATATTGAAGCAAATCCAGAATGCATTAAGGCAAGCCTCCGTTCATAGTCTTCAGCCTGCCAAGCCTGAGATGAAGATTTCACCAGGAGATCTGTCATCGTCAAAGACAAAGAAGAAGAAGAATACAATCATGAAGATTGATAGCATGGGGGATAGGATAGGGACTGCCTCTACTAGATTAGTTGTCTGGAATTCATGGAAGAAAATTCTCAAACCCGTGACTTTGTACGATTATCTTTTTACCCCTCCGGGGTCTAGTGATGACGTAATCAAGTATGACCAATCTAACTTCAATCTCGATCCCCAAAAGATCCTCAAATTGTACTTGAGTCCGAAAAATTTGCTAACAAGACCGAAGAAGACATCAATAATACTGCTTACGACAGCACCAGAAGTGAGGAACCAATCCTCGAGTGCCGTGGTGCTCTGCTTGCCATCAACTTAGATTGTTCCGATAGAGAAGAAACACCGGAAGATTCATTAATGATATCTCAAGAAGAAGAAATTACTGAAGTAAACTTGAGGAGTGGGAGAGTATTACCAGAAGCGAAAAGGTATTGCCCCCGAGAATAGCTCAAGTGGATAAAGGAAAACAAATAATAACTCAAGAAGAGCTACCACCACCTTCGTCAGTGAAAGAACAACATAACCAAGAAAAAAAGAGGAGGATCATATAAAGTGGATTACAACGTGCTAGCTCATCTTAGGAAGTTTCCGGTGAGATTAAGCATTTATGACATTCTGATAATGTCAAAGGAAATGAGAGAGTCTATGGTTACAGCCTTGCTTGAACCAGAGATTTGTTTAGCCCAGTTGGCTTGCACATCCTCAGATGAAGTTTGCTCATTGAAAGAACAGTCTGGGGTAACCTTCACAGATGAAGACTTACTGCTTGGTACCGCTGACCACAATCGTCCATTCTACATCTCTGTTAACATTAGTAGATTTGTGTTGTCCAGAGTTTTTGTAGATCCTGGAGCATCACTCAACTTGATGAGTCTACGGACATTGGCAAAGTTGGACATTAAAGCTCAAGAGCTTATGACGAAAAAAATGATGCTAAGAGGATTCAACCAAAAAGGAGAGAGAGCCCTTGGATCTATTACATTGCTTATGAATGTTGGAGAACTCAAAACAACCGTTAGATTTCATATCATCGACGCCGAGACCTCTTTCAATGTTCTACTTGGTCGACCATAGATTCATGAACACAACATGGTTCCATCGTCTCTACACTAATGAATTAATTATTACAAGGAAGGACAAGAACATTGCATCAAGGGAGATCTACAACCGTTTTTAGTTCATGAAGTTGGTATTCATGAGGATGCCGCCTTCAACACGCCTCCAAAGAAAGCTGTCTTCTCGCATGAAATTATGACAAATAAATGAGAAGATTTAGAAGAATCACAAAGAGGAAGCCATTCAACTCCGCCTCAGCGATCTTCCACCACTCTTTTATGAGAAATTGGTGGGGGTTCTTTTAGTTTGCTCACCCGAGGTTGAGGTCGGGGACGTGGACAAGGAAGAACCAATTTAATTGTTGAACGAATTAGGTCGACCATCAACATTGGTGATGAAGACAGTTCCAAAGATGAAATAATGAACAAAATAAAGGAAACCTCAGTACGAGATATCCTTAGAAGATGTGGAGAAAAGAGAATATGAGACGATGTATGATTGGATAAACTATTATGTAAACACCATGACCCTTACTCTGATTCGCCCTCAAAAGGTTGAAAGTTTAGAGGTGAGGAAGTCCATATTGCTGGTTCAAAGCCGATCAAATTTTATCGTGCTTCTACCTCTACTAATCTTGAAAACCATGTAAATTTGGATGAAAATCCTAATGAATTAATGGAATTGCCTTTTTTGTTACTTTTCACCTTGTGTACAGTGTGTACAAAATTTAATTCAATAGGGACATTTGCCAAAATAAATGCCAAAAGATAAAATTTACCTTTTTGAAAAATTATGGAAAGTTAAAAGTTGAACTCCCAACTCAAAAGAGGGTCTCAGATTTGGTACACTCAGGGTACAGGGGTCTCAGATTTGGTACAGTCGGACCAGTCGATGATTTAGAATTTTGTATGGTTGTTACTAGTGAATTAAGACTGGTTTGCCTCGATATGGAGGATGACTCTACTGATTAGCTAATAGAAGATGCCCCACCATAATTTGAGGAGAAAACTAAATCAAATGTTGATGAATTGAAGGAAATTAATTTCGGGACTGAAGAACAACCCCGACTTACATTTTTAAATTCTCTACTCAACGATGAAGAGTCTTTAGAGTTGATTAAACTGCTAACAAAATTAAAAGATTGCTTCACATGGAGTTATGATGAAATGCTAGGACTATCAGCAGAGGTTGCAGTTCATAAACTTGGGGTGGAAAAATACATAACCCTAGTGAAATAAGCACGTAGAAGAATGCACCCCAAAATAGAGCAGCAAGTCTTCAACGAGGTGAAGAATTAATAGACACTAACTTCATGCAAGAAGAGCAATACCCCACATGGTTCTCTAACATTGTTCCAGCCAAAAAGAAAAATAGACAAATACGTGTTTGTGTCAACTTCAGAGATTTGAATAAAGCATGTCTAAAAGACGAATTCCCATTACTGATACCAGAAATGATGATAGACATCGCTTCAACACATGAAATTTTCTCCTTCATGGATGGATCGTCGGGATACAACCAAATCAAGATGGCTCCCGAGGATGCAGCACTTACAACCTTCAGAACACCTATCAGGATTTTCTGCTACACAGTGATTACATTTGGGTTGAAGAACGCTGGAGCAACATATCAACGTGCAATAACAAAGATTTTTTATGATCTCATTCACAAACAAGTGGAATGTTAGGTGGATGATCTGGTGAACAAAATCAAACAAAAAATAGACCATTTGTATGATTTGAGGATCGTGTTCGAACGGTTACAGAACGGTTACAAGTGTTCGAACGGTTACAACAATATGTCCTTAAAATGAATCCCTTAAAGTGCGCCTTTGGCGTTACCTCTAGAAACTTTCTAGGATTTGTTGTCCGTCATCGGGGAATCGAGATCGACCTGGATAAGAGTAAAGCTACCTTGGAAATGCCTCCACCTAAGACCTTGAAACAACTACGTACCTTCCAAGGAAAGTTGGCATATTTGAGATGATTTATTTCTAATTTCTAAAGTAGGTGTCAGCCCTTCTCAGCATTAATTAAAATGGATGTCAAATTTGTTTGGAAAGAGAAATACTAGTGGGCCTTTGAGGATGTTAAATAGTATTTAATGACACCTCCTATTTTTGAAGCCCCTATCCCTAGGAAACCTTGAATACTTTATACCGCAGCCTTAGATGAATCTCTTAAAGCCCTCTTAGCCCAATTCAATGACGAGGGTAAAGAAAACACACTCTACTACTTGAGTCGTCATCTGAGTCGTCATCTAATACTTCATCTAATACTGACGGAGATAAGGTATCTGCCTATTGAGAAGCATTGCCTAGCTTTGATTTTTGCCGCCCAAAAGCTCAGACATTATATACTTTCTCATAGGATTACTTTATTTCAAAAGTTAGGCTGTTGCAATATTTGATGACCCGACAAACACTTTCTGGGCGTCTAGCAAGATAATCAATGATTTTATTGCAATTCAATATGACTTTTGTTCCCCTACGTGCTATCAAGGGATAAATTTTAACAAATTTCCTTGCTGCACACACACTTCTTGTTGGGTCCCCTCTTAATGATGAATTACTATTTTAGCAAGTATTATAGATGGAATTCTCCACCACGCAACACTGGGAGATGTACTTCGACGGAGATTCATCAGCAGTAAAAGACAAAGGATCGGGAAAAGTTATGCCAGGAAAACTGGGGATTGGTTTTATCTTTATCAAACCAGACAGGTATGTTGAGGTTCTCATACTACCTGACAGAGCCATGCACCAACAATGAAGCAAAATATGAAGTGCTAATTATCGGGTTGAAGTTGGCAATCTCGATGGACATAACAGATATTGTCATTTACGGTGACTCTCAACTCGTCATCCAACAAGTCGCCGGACAATACAAGATTTTAAAGCCAAGACTAGCAGAATATCACCGATATGCATGAAGCTATTGGAGAAGATTCCCAATGTAACTTTCTATTGGATTCCTAGGGGAGATAATGCTCATGTTGACACCCTAACAAAACTTGCAAAAGAATTAGCATGTCCCTCGAATGATTCCATTGACATTACAATACAAGGATTCCATTGACATTACATTACAAGGAGATAATGCTCATTTTGTCTTGAATCGACCTTGACAATCTACACAAGCTTGAAAAATAAAAAGAAATGATGATTGCATTTGTTGATATCAATCAAGATTGGCGCAAGTCATTAATAGAATATTTGCATACTGAAAAGCTATCAGAGGACAAATCTCAGGCTCATCACATTACAAACAGGGCTATGTGTTACACTCTTGTGGGTGACATCCTTTATAGAAGATCGTTTGACCATATTTTGCTACGATGTTTGAGCAGAGCTGAAGCACAAAATATTGTTAAAGAAGTACATGTCGGATTGTGTGGCGCTCACCAGTCAGGGCCAAAGATGAAAATGAAGATCAAGAGACTTGGATATTATTGGCCAGCAATGATGTCTATCTGCATAGATACAGCCAGAAGATGTCACCAGTGCCAAGTGCATAGGGTGGTCTTGCACCAACCTCCGAATGAGCTACACCCAACCGTTGTCTCGTGGCCATTCGAGTGTTGGGGCACAAACATAATAGGTACGATAGACGTTCTGTCTTCCAAAGAACACAGATTTATACTTGCAGCTACGGATTACTTTTCTAAATGACAGAGACAGTGCCGTTACGAGAGGTTACGACATAGCACGTCTTTCAATTCTTGAAAGGTCAGGTCGTCTACTGTTTCAGAGTACCGCGAAGAATAATTTTGGACAATGAGACAACCTTTAAAAGCACCAAAATCAATAATTTTGTCAAACAACATAGGATAGGCTGGAGATATTCTACAATTTACTATCCAAGAGAAAATGGATGGGTTGAAGCCTTCAAGAAGACATTGGTACAGATTTTAAAGAAGACATTGGATGAAAATAAAAGAGATTAGCATAAAAAATTGCTAGAAGCTTTGTGGGCCTACCGGACATCATTCAGGACTCCCACTCAGTGTACACCCTACATGCTCGTGTACGGGTCTGAGGTCGTACTACCGTTAGAGGTTCAGACGCCATCTCTCAGAGTTGTTGTCACCAACCCACTTACACTAGAAGAAAGTGCAAAACTTAGACTCGAGGAATTAGAGAGTTTTGAAGGAAAATGGCTAGAAACACAATAATATTTTGAGCTTTATCAAGTGAAGATGGTATAAGATCATGAAAAATTGGTTCGCCCAAGGACATTCAAAGTTGGTGACCTTGTCCTCGTGCTCAAAAGACCCATTCTTGCACGCCGCAAGGTAGGTGGAAAATTTGAGCCAACTTTGGAGGGACCATTTGTCGTAGGAAAGGTATACATAGGAGGAGTTACCAGCTAGTAGATTTTCGTGGTGAGAGACCCATGCTGCCAATCAATGGATGAGATCTGAAGACATACTACGCAACTCGACATTACTTGGCATGAAAATTTGAAATTTTGATTATTCTGGGGTTATCTATTTGGCCAAACATCTGTGATCGGGTCCAAAAAAATTTTGTAATAAAATTAACTTCAATATAACGAAAATTTTTGAAATTACATATTTCAATGTACTCTTTTCTACTTTTAAATTTGATATTCTACTAAATTAATCAAAATACATACATGAATAAATAATTTTTTCATCCATACATGAATAAATAATTTTTTAATTTTTTCATCAACATAAATTAAAATCATCTTTAATAAACACTTTGGTTTATTCTTGTTCCCGCTATGTTTCCGCTCACTGATATTTTTCCTGTTGTCTGCAAGAAATTTGTCAGGACAGAGGCTAATTTTTGCTTTTAAAGATGGTTGGAACCTCACACTCAACAAAAAAAGTGTGCCAAAAGGCGGTACCATAGACTTTGACATGGACTTTAGTCAAGTTGACATGGACTATGAGGGTCCCCTGATGGACGTGGTTAGCCGTTAGGAAAAGGAAGGGCTACCATTGCTGCTATAGTTAAGCACCAGAGATAATTCTTCACTGAAGGGGAAAAATATGATAGTATTGCAAGATCCAACGGAGGGAACTAGTCGTCTACCGTCTATGATAGGTACTCTGACAGGAGGCGTAGTCGCTGCCAATGATGAAAGAGTGCCAGATGCACCGCTACGGAGAACTCAGCGTAGGAACGCTAACCGCCAGAAGCATAGGGCTTTCTTACGCGATGAGAGAAGACGCCAGAAAGAGATAAAAAACTTGCTCACCCCTATTCCTGAGGGGAATATATATGATTCAGGCATGAGAGAGACCTCTTCCAGTTTGCCAGCTACAGATGATGAGTCCAGATTTGTTACAAAGCCGAAGATACCTGCAGTTTCAGATGTTCTTTGTATGGGTTGCCCGACATGAACATCGAGATACCTACACGTACACGAGCTACCGAGGCATTTGTGGAATGCTCGGACTGCAACGTCCTCCACTTGGAGCACTACAGTACTTTAAAGGAGTACGCATCCACTGACGATGAATTTCAGATTGTTGATTACCCAATGAGGGAACCATATGTCTTGTTGGGTATAGAGGTATATGTCCTATTGGATGCAGAGTCATACATTCTGTTGGAGATAGAAGCATCACCGGCTTTGACTCCCACCGACGCTGAAATGAGGGAACATCCTCGACAACCGCCAATCATCAACATGACAAAATACTACAAAATAAGTAATGTAAATAAAAGGGATTTTGAATTCTATGAAGAAGTTCAAGAAAGTTTCATTGATATACTAGAAGGCTTGGAGCTATATACAAGGGTCATCTCCGAGAGCGACAAAATAAGTATTGTTGACTGCATGTTTGATCTAAGAGCAAGGGTCGAGCAGGCCTGCTGATGGAAAGAACCTTTTCCAAGCCATAAAAGTAGATGCGTGGAAAGGGCAGGATCACCATACAATGTGGCTGCTATTACAACTTCACTAAAGACAGATAAGGAAATTCTCCTGGGATTTTGAGACACGATCATGTGAATCTGCTACCCCCCATGATGAAATGGATGATTAAGAGAATGGCTCGATAGAGCATACTGCCAACTGAATTTATTCCCAATAGTTGTATAATCAACACATATGATGAAGGCGACTGCATACCCTTGCACATTGACCATCATGACTTTGTAAGAACTTTCTACACGGTCTCTTTCATGAGCAAGAGCAACATTCTATTTGGAAAAGAGATAGATGTCTTCGGCCCCGGTGAATTCAAAGGATCCATGGAGATTCCGCTAGCTGTAGTTTTAGTGGTAGTTCTTAAAGGAAATGGAGCAGAAATCGCCAAACACTGCATTCCAAGGGTATAGCACCGCAGGGTGTCTATAACTTTCCAAAGAATGGATGACAACAAAATACCATATGGATTCCGATCGGACTCAGAGTTGGAAGAGTTACTGCCTTACGAGCTTTGAGAGGGTTGCACCACTAAGCACATACAAAGAGAACTCTTTTCCTAGAGCATGACTTAGTAGGTTGGCTCGATCGGGAGCTTGCCCCACCAGAGACAGACACTCGGAGGATTCCTTTTTACTGCATTTCATCACAGCGGATATGAAATATATATTAGACATGCTCAGCCTATGATATGTACTCAGCATGGTATATTTTTTGATGTAATTTGATGCAATCAACATAATTGTACTTTATGAGGCTTTGGTCTGCACTCAATATGTAACAGTTATTGGAGCATATTAATGAAATCTCTTTCAGAATTGTGTTTGTTTATTCAATTTCCCTTTTTGTGCGATGAATAAAAGCCATAGAACCATACGTTGGTTCGGGACCACAATGAACAAAGAACAAAACAATAAAAACTTGATAATAATAAAATTAAAAAAAATGCTCTTTTGAAAAAAATTCAATCAACAAAATTTTTTAAAATTTCAAAACATATTTTGATAATTAAATGTGATAAAAACCAAAATATAAGAAAATAAATCTGTTGAGTTGAGTCGCTCAATTTCGAGGTCTCTTACTCTTTGCTCGCGCAACACGACTATCCTTGTTTGCACTAATTCTCTTCATATCATTGCAGAATTTCACTTTCTGCATAAAACATCACAAAATTTTACACATCTTCCTCACCAATATCAATCTTTTCACACGACACTCATTTATAAGTTCGATATCACAAACTTTCTGCACTACATTTCTACTCTCAAAGTCAGTGCCAAGACACTAATTTCCTTTCCACTACTTCCTAGGTTGGATACGGGCCGCAGAGCTTTCCTTCCCAATGAAATGAGAACTTTTCGTCACCCCTTAGTTTAGGTGTTCCCAAAAAATTCCTTATGTCTGTCTCACTGATATCAACCTTTTTTACATGACACACATTTATGAATTCAACACCATAAACTTATTGCACTATATTCCTGCCCTCGAGGCCAATACGGAAATACGATTTTCTTTTTCACAACCTTTTGAGATTAGTGTAAGGCCCCCACCACGACATCCCATTCTCTACACACATCTTTGAGATTGGAGTAACCTCCCCTTTATGGAACATCAAATCCTATTATCAACCTTTTGAGATTGGTATAAGACCCCCTCCATGGCATCTAATTCTCTACCTACATCTTTGAGATTTGTATAAGAACCCCTCCACGACATCCAATTCTCTACCTACATCTTACATCTTTGAGAATGATGTAAGGCCCCCTCCACGACAACCAATTATCTACCTACATCTTCAAGAACATCTTTGAGATTGGTGTAAGGCACCCTCCACAGATCTTTGAGATTGGTGTAAGACCCCCACCATGACATCCAATTCTCTTCCCATATCTTTGAGATTGGTATCTTTGAGAGGGGTGTAAGACCCCCACCATGACATCCAATTCTCTTCCCACATCTTTGAGATAGGAGTAAGACTCCCCTTTATGGAACATCACATCCTATTCTCAACCTTTTGAGATTGGTATAAGGCCCTACCAGGGCATCCAATTCTCTACCTACATCTTTGAGATT
>NW_018165197.1:156203-162468 GCF_001263595.1 Phalaenopsis equestris | reverse complement strand
GAGATTGGTGTAAGGCCCATGCCCATGCCACAACATCCAATTCTCTACCTACATCTTTGAGATTTGTGTAAGGCCCCCTTCACGGCTTTTAATTCTCTTCTCACACATTTCAAGATACGAATAAGACCCCCACCATGACATCCTACTTTCAACCTTTGAGGTCATCACCTAAATACTGATTCCCATCCTCTATAAGAACCTAAAATGTGATAACTCAAAACACACTCTCTAATCCTCAGCGAGAGTTTCTAATTCTCAATTTTGATTGAATATTCACCTGCTATATCCCCAGTAGAAACAAATAACACACACAAGTCTACAACTCCTTCTATGTCTATTGACTTAGGAGTCTGTGTTGGTTTTATTAATCTCGTCGGCTCGTCGGTCAACGCCAATGACGCCAATGCGCGCGGTGTGTTTGCCCAGCACACCACACCTATTGGGGGTCCATTTATTGACCTAACTTTTGGTTGAGGTTTAGTTTTCTCTATTTAGTAACCTAGGGTCTAGCCATATGACTTTCTTGACGACTATTGCTAGAAAACTAGAAAAAGGAACCCTCACCATTTTAACTTCTACCCTCTTCTTCGCTCTCTTCTTCGCTCAACTTGAAGTGTTGAAGTGCCACATATTGGTTCTAATCTCTAGCACTTAGTAGGTTGGGTCACTATGAGGCAGCCCAAGGAGAGTCCCCTTAGGACTACCTGACCTTAAGGTTGGCCTTAGGTGCTGGTCTGGAGCTAATGCACTAACTTTCACTCACTTTCACTCACAATCACTCATAACCCTAAACCCAAAATTTCTTCACTTTGATCCCTTGATCTTTCTGGAGATTCATGTAGATGATCTCCTAAACCCATTGGCCTTAGGCTAGGTTTTAGCTAAGAACAGCGTATAGAGGACCCAAATGAGGTTTCCATTGGTCCATAGCTCATAGATGGTGGTTGGTACCCCAACCCTACCAAAATATTCAACTTGGCCTTTTGCCCCTAAATCCTCCCAGTTTACCTAAATACCGTTGCAACCCCAAATTCACCTAAAATACCCAAATTTGTTCAAAAATTATTTCAAACCTTTTGAAAATACCCAAGTCGCAGAGTCTGCTATCGCAATTTCTAAATGTTGCCAAGCATGTTGGTTAGAAAAATTCAAGAAAATTTTGGTACGTTCACTGTGACCAGAGAACCCTAGGAAAAATTTGTCATGAGCCAAGTCATTAAGAACACCTAATTTTCATAAAATCTTAAAATAAAAAGGAAATTAATTTTGCAAAAAAAAATATCTAAATGACCTGTTTTTAATTCTTTAATGTAACTTAAAGTTTAGAGGACCCCATAAAAATTTCAAAATAAAAATTTCAAAAAGAGTTTATTTGATAACCTAATTTCATTTTCTAAGTTAAATGACACTTTTAACACTTAAAATAATCATAATAATTAAAATATAACTCAAGAAATTATTATGACTCAACATACTTGTCATGGAAGGAGATCCCAATGGTCATTCGAGATATTTGGTTTCAAGAGTTTTTGGTAAGTATCATTCACAAACAACTTAAGTTTTTTATATTTATTTATCAATTGAACATAATCCCTAGAATATTTGTAGAAACAATTCTCTTGACGCCCCGAGCATGAGGCACACATATGACGCAACTTCGAGCAAAAGAAAAATTATTGCCTCTGGGGCAAGTTTGGCGACATTTAGAAATTGCGATAGCATACTCTATGACTTGGAGAGAATGTTTTACCATGATCGTTAGGGTTTGGGATTCTCCAGACCACCAAAAGAAGGTGGAGCATGCAAAGCATAAAAGGCGGTCAGACAGTGGATGCATGGGCCCCCCCAAGCACACTGGTGGGGCACTCCCACATACGTCATACAAGCGGAGGCTGGTAAGATTTCATTTATTATATAAGATTTTATATAGTTAAAACATGTACTCAAACTATTTTGTTTTATGGAGAGGCTATGGAGATTGGACAAGAGCCCTACACCACCAATGTACATGAGCACATCTGTAGAAGGCGGTCCAACCAATCCTGTATCAACGATAGATAATGTGCGACCCAGGTAATTGACGAGCTAAATTAGTTTGATGTTAATACATGTTAACTCTAATTTAATGTAACAAGTCTTTTTTGCAAGAGAGATTCAAACAACTGAAGGAGTTGGTCCTAGGTGTCAGAAGATATTATGATCCGCAGAAGTTATCCTTCCCTGTACGACTTGTGGAGGGAGGCCAATGGAGAGAAGAAGAAGGGTCAAGTCTACGTGCTTGGGTTGTCGAGGTTTTCCTTCGATGCTCACCCCTTCACCATTGCATCTACAACTTCTACCTCTACCCCACAAAATAAGATCTCTAGGCATGTTGCGAAATTCTCTGCCCAGATGGAGGCCTGCTTCTCTTAGATAAAATCAGAGCTAATGACCAACTTGAATGCCTAGCTAAATAATGTTTTGGATTCCTTCTGACAGCCGATGATGGAGCATGATGTGGCAGCGACAGCATTGGAGGAGGAGGAAGTGGTGGAGGACGATAAGTGTGAGGTTGACAAGATAAATGAGGATGATTATGAGGGACATTATTCCTTTTTTTCTATATTTTTTTACATGTGGACATATATTTTCTCTATGAACTGTGATGTATACATTTTTTAGTGAATGTATTTTATTTATTTTATTATTTTATTGGATAATTTACTGCTTGACAGCTATGTTATTTTGTTAAATTCTTAGAATAGTTTATTAAATCTTTTGATAACATGTTTGGCAATATAAATACAAAGGAAAACAATATTTTTCTTATGCTACAGGTTTACGATGGCTTACACTGGTTTCGCGATGGTTCTAAACTTATCCGTAGGAAAAACTGACAACTAGTCGATGGACATTTTTACAGACACATAACCGACGACATAAGGTGCATCACACAAAAATGATGGGTGCGTGATACGCCTAAAAAATGTTCAATTTTTCATATGATTTTAATGCCTATATTTGGTGATTTTCAGTGATATTACACTTTAAAGGAAGATATTTTGTATATTTTTTTGTTTCAGGGATAAGACAGAGTTTTGGAGAAAAATAAGCAAAAATGGTGTAATTTGGAGCAAAAACGAGCAAGAAAGAAAATTTTATCCTGGCACATTTCGATAAGTTTTTCTATGCTTAATCTCATTTACATTTCTCACACATTTTTGAATGAAATTACACTTTAAAGAAATTTTTTTTAATGCTTATTTTACATGTCTATCGGTTAGGACTGCAACGCAACTGAAACAGGGCGAAACGAAGCTAATACGGAGCCAAACGAAGCAAAATGGTGGAGCCGCGTATGATGGGAGCCGACAGTGCAAGAGCTGGTGCCGGTAGTGCTAGAGAGAAAAAAACAACGTCAAAATGGCACCGACGGTGCCCAAAATGATGCCGACAACGGTTGAGACAGTTTGGATGCGATCATGAGCAAATTTCTTGAAGATTCAATGCATTTGGACGCCTCTTGGAAGGTTGCTTGAGGAATCTCTTAGAAAATTCATTCCTACACTATAATAGAGTGCTTTTATGTCAGAAAATGTGGTGTGTGTGAGTGGAAAAATGTGGAGAATATTTAGAGATCTTAGAATAGGAGTAGAGAGTAGAAATGTAGATTTCTACCTATGTAGATTTCTACCTTTTTGGAGGGATTGGTGAGGGGATTTTGAGAGAATATGTAAGTGAATGTTTTAACATTGCACGGATAAACAGGAGACTTTGTGGGAGAGATTTTCATCTTTCTTTCAAGGGGAAAAAGCTAAGTATTGTGTTCTTCATTATCTTATGATTTTGTAAACACATATCTATTGGATTTGCTTTGATTTAATGAAGTTTTTCATCGTGTTTTCTTCATGCTTTGTGATGTGTTTCTCTTACTCTTCATTTTTAGGAATAGTGGCATGAGAAGAATATGTCGTTATTTTCCTCTTACTTTTCTTTTACAATAAGTAGAATTCATGTTTAGGATATTGGGATACATGCTAAAAGAAGTTTTAATTATAAATTATCATGGTTTTTCAACTCTGGTCTTAATTTACATTTTGGTCTGGCCAATTGAATTGTTAAAATATGTTGTGAAACATATTATCTGGGAAATAAAGTATGAGTTTTATAACAGAGTTATGAGTTTTATAACAGAGAGAGAATTACATTTAAGTCCATGAAGGAGTATTTTTTTCATAGGATTAAGTGCAAATAAATAGGGAATATACTTTTTTTGGTGTAGAATTGGAGATTTCTAGGGTGATAGGCTAAAAATCCCTAATTCGATCTTAGTGTTTAAAAACTAAAGCGAGAGTTAACTGACCTCGACTTTATATATGCTTAAAAATATAAGTATTTAATACTGCTCTTAAAAGATTTACTTCCTCAGCAACTGTATCAAATCCTTAATAACAGTTATAGATTTGATAAATATGGATGAAATAAATATTCAATAATTGTAAAGTCACACTTATCAACGCAAGTATTCGTATCGCTCAAGTAATATAGGGCTCTAATGGAGTCCTAGATATCGATCCCATAGGGAGAGTGAATTAGTTCAAATTATATTGTGCCAAATAGGAGCATACAAATTCATTACCCTTTGGTCCAGGCATAAAGAACATTCACTAATCTTATGCTTGTTTACTGAATCTACGGCTAGGCTGGGAGGATTCCGGCTCTCACTTCGGAGCTCCCACGTTCCCCTCACCTGAGAAAGACAGAGAAAGCTACTCAGATCTCATGGGGAAAACACAATAAAACTCAAAATTTATATATAAAATCAAAGTCATACAAACTACAACAAGTAAATAACTTATCTCTATTTTTTCCCCAAAAACACTCCTCGAAGTTCCTCTGAATCTCTTCCTTTCTTTACTGCACACAAAATTCCTCTTCAAAACAGCAAGGAGGAAGAAATCTCTCACTTTCTCTCCACTTTTACAATCTCTCGAAGAATTTCTCACAATTTAGACTCTCTACCAAATACTAATGGAACCTTTCCAACCTCCAGGACCTCTAGGCTCTTCGAATTTTCAGCCAAAATATTCTTTTAAAGTTGTGGATGAGCTTTCCCAAGAGTTGCCTAAGCATCCCTTCAAAATTTGTCCTCATCTAAAGCCTTGTTGGGCATAACCGTTGAGCTCGCCGTTGGCGGCCTTGAGGGTGCCGTCGACGGACCTTCTTAATGAATTAGTTATGGAGCCTTGCGAAAATCTCGCCGTCGGCGCCCTAGTTCAATTTTTCATATTTTGGTCCGTTTTGCTCCAAATTCGCTCCTTTTCGCATCTTTTTGCTCCAATGACCGTATTTCATCCTTTCTGCAACAAAACATCAAAAATACCTTTCTTTAAAGTGCAATATCATCAAAAATAGTATAAAGTAGGTATGAAAATCTCAACATATTTTCCTTTGGTCATTAGCCTTCAGAGGAAGGGAAGTAAGAGCTCTGGAGTTGGAGCCAGTATCCTTCTAGCCTAGCCACAGATTTAGAGACTAAACCTAAGATTAGACAATGATTTTTTATAACACTGAATCAGGGTAGAGAATTAAAATTGCTCCTATTTGACCATGGATTTGTAGTGTCGTAAAAACTATTTTTGTGTGAGAAGTGTTTTTTGTATGAAAAAGTGTTGTGAGAGAAAACTGTTTGTGTCAAAAACAAGGCGTTTATGGAAATATTTTGTTGTGTTAAATATATCTTTTGTTTTATTCATTTAATTGTTAATATATTGTTTGTTGTGTTGTGTATGTGAAATAAAGGATCCTCATGACTTTTGCCTTATGATCCTGTGTTAGAAAAAATGTAAAAAATAAAAAAACAGAAAGGACTTGAAGAACTAGAAATGAAAATGGAAAATATTCAAAATAATAACTTAGAAAATCATCATAAATCTTTGAGGGATTATATAAATCCTACGACAGAAGAAATTCACTCAAGTATGCAAACCCCTGTCGTAGAAGCTGACTCATTTGCAATAAATCCAGATATTATCCAACTGGCGTAGAACAACCAGTTTGGGGGAACACCTTCGGGGGATCCCTATTTACACTTATCCAATTTTCTAGAACTTTGTGCTACATTTCGTTATAATGGCATGTCAGACGATGATGTTAGACTAAGGATTTTTTCTTTCTCACTAAGGGATAAGGCTAAAATGTGGTTATACTCATTAGCACCTGACTCAAAAATTTATTTGGAGGAGTTAACTCAAAAATTCCTAGCTAAGTATTTTCCACCTTCAAG
>NW_018165197.1:146920-156160 GCF_001263595.1 Phalaenopsis equestris | reverse complement strand
GTCAGTATAATTTTGTCAGTATAAAGGGGAATCAATATACGAAGCTTGGAAAAGATTTAAGGAACTCCTAAGAAAGTGTCCACTCTATGCTCTGCCCGATTGGTTAATCATTAAAACTTTTTACAATGGGTTAGTAGAATCCCTTAAGTTTATAATTGATGTTGCCGCTGGTGGATCGTTAATATCAAAACTATTTAATTAGGCATATGCAGTAATTGAAGAAATGACTAAAAATGAATTTCAATGGCCCTCTACAAGGGTAAATCCTAAAAATGTAGCCAGTGTTCATGATACAGATGCGATTGCAATTCTTGCATCTCAGGTTACTGCAATATCAAGGAAGTTAGACCAATTTGGAATGAACCAACTTCAATTTACCCTAGTAAGTGAGGAAATTTCATTAGGGCATATGATTGATTCTAACTTATCATATGAGATTTTAAATACCATAAAAAACTTGTATTCTAACTTCTACAACCTAGGCTGGAAGAACCATTCTAGTTTTAATTGGAATCACACTTCTTGGGGTGTAAACCAACAATGGAAAAATAATCATGCAAATCCTAATGGAAGTTGGAATAAACAGAGGAACACAAATTATAGACCTTCATATTCACTGACTTTAACAATGATTGACAATTTGATTATAAGAAGATATCTATAAAAGAAGTAGTATTGCAAATGAGAAACCAATTGCAAAGTCAAAATGCTGCAATTAGAAACATAGAGAATCAACTGGGACAAATTGCTAATTCACTTAGCAATATACCCCAAGGAACAATTCGTAACAACGCTGAGATCAACCCTAAAGAGAAAAATAATGAACGGGTAGAAGCTGTCCGATTAAGAAGTGGAAGAGAGATTGATGATGTGGTTAAAAAAGAGAAAGGAGTTATGAGAGAAGTAAATAAAAATAAAATACCCGAAGAACATGTTTCTAAGGATTTGGAAAATTAATATCTCCAAATAAATTCAATTTAGCAAGACCACCACCTCCATTTATTCAAAGACTTAGACATCATGAGTTGGATAAACAATTTTCAAAGTTCATATTGTACTTAAGAAGTTAAAAATAAATATTTCTTTTGCTGAAGCTTTGTAACAGATGCCAATTTATGCAAAGTTTATGAAGAAGATATTAAATAAGAAAAGGAAATTTGGGTATTACGAGATAGTTGCACTAAGTGAGGAGTGCAGCGCTGTATTTCACAAAATCTTCCTAAGAAACCTAAAGATCCTTCTATCTTAACAATTCCTTATGAAATTGGAGAAAGATTATGTGAAAAAGCTTTATGTGATTTAGGAGTGAGCGTTAATGTGATGCCTCTATCTATATTTAGAAGGTTAGGTTTAGCCGATATTTCTTCCACTATTGTAACTCTTCAGTTAGCTGATCGATCTATCATTTATCCAAAAGGGGTTATAGAAGATGTGTTTGTTAAAGCGAATAAATTTATCTTTCCTCTAAACTTTATTGTATTAGATATGGAGGAAGATAAAGAAAATCCAATTATTTTGGGGAGACCTTTTGGTGAGACCTTTTCTTGTTACTGGACAAGCTATGATAGATGTGGAAAAAAGAGAGTTGACTATGAATATTAATGAACAGGAAGTCACCTTTGATGTGTTAAAGACTATGAAATATCCATTTGAGAGAAAAGATGATGATTGTTTTTGGATGGATGAAATTGATTTTCTAAGTAAAACTATTTCCAAAAAAATTTTGAGAGTAAGTTAACAGATGAGATTGAAATGGACTTTCATGATGAGTCTAAAATGTTATTTAAAGAAGACTGTATGAATGTTCATGAGAGGTGTGAAATGATGGACGTTACCAAAAATAGTAAACTTTTAATTCCATTTGTTGAAAAATCTTATGAACTTAAAATGAATATACCCCATAAAATTTTAAAGCCTATTTATCTAGATAATTCATCTACACCACCGGTCAAGATGAACCTGAATTGAATGAAGAAATCAGTAAAAGATCTCTTATGAAAGAGTTATTCAAAATCACTGAATGACATATTCTATGGTATACAAACAAAGTGAATGAGATTCTGATGCTGAGGCAGATTATTAATGCAATTAATAGTTACCCCTCAGAGATTTTACCTAGTGACTCTGAGATAAATCCTAAGCAAATGAATGATTAGCAATATAAAATTATCGAAAAAATATTTAAAAGTGAATTTGAAGATATGTTTCAAAAGAACTTTGAGTTGAGAGATGAGGGTAAGGAGATTGAAAGACCAAGGGAGGAATTTCTTAAGGAATCAGAAAAACCTATTTCCTCAACTAAGATAAATATAAAAAGACCACCTCCACCATCTACTCAGTACCAAGGGGAAGAATTAGAATATAACTTGAAACAGAAGAGTAATCTAGTAGAATTTGATCCAGAATCTGAATTATCTATAGAGAATCTGATCCAAAATTTGAGAGATCATGAAGTATCTTATAAAGATCCATTTCTTATAAAATTTAAGGATGATATTAATATGAAAATTGAGAAAACTACTAGAAGAATATTGGATTTAGAAGGAAATATGTGAAATAATGCTATGAATCAATCTGAAAAGGAAGTGCTGAAAGAAAAATTTAAATTCGAGGACTTTATAGGAATCCCTGGATCTGGAAAAGACTGGGAGATTGATTAAGGATTACTTAATTGAAATTTTAATCCAGGTGGAATCATTTGTCGGGCTAGCAACGTTAAACCAAGCGCTTTTTGGGAGGCAACCTATAGTTATACCCATAGTTATCGGTGTGGTTTGATTTAGTATGCTTAAGAGTCATGATCGTTAGTGATGTATTGGGTTTACTTTAGTGTGGATTGATCATTTTGATTGATGATTGTTGGATTTTTAGATTGTTAGTGCTTTGATTTGATATTTGTAAGTGTCATGAGGGTGATGATTCCTTAACTTCTTATTATGGTTAGACTTTTATTTTCTCTTGTAGTAGTTGGATTGACGAGTCCACTACAACTCAGGTCTAACCCAAACTTGAGTTTTAAAAGAGACATTATGAATTTATCAGTGACAATTCCATCTCAATTTTGTTACTTCCTTTCTTTGACCTTGTTTTCATTTGGTAGGAGTAGCTAACCTATTTGATGAGTAACATGTGGATGATATTACATTATCCTTATAATATATCAGGGATAATCTTATCTTTGGGATTAGAATCTATAAAATTATTTATAAGTACCCAATATATCTGCGTAGTGATTCTGTTAGAAATTGTAAGTAAGTTAGTGAGATGCGATGAGATGGAGGAAGAATTGACCTCATTTATCTTGACCTCATTTATCTTCCCTCATTTATCTTCTTTGTTTGTTTGTGTTTATGTTACAATTTTATAAGACTTGAAGAACATTTTTATATTATAATGCTTATACATATTATGATAGTTAGACTTTTGTTTAGTTAATTTTATTATGACATGCTTATTTTAGATTTACTTTCTACTACATGTTTTCTATCCTGACAAATAATTGTAGATGTTTCTGATAGAAATTTATGGTAGATAGAATTTTTGAATTGTTTTTCTTCCTACTTATATATTTTGTACTAAATGCTATACATTTTAAAAAATCAAGTTTAGGGGTAGGAAGAAAAATAAAATTTTAAAGTGAGTATACTTCCTTTTAGTTTAATAATATTGCAAGCATGTTTTAGGCTAGATTACTTTCTTCTGCAGTCATTCTATCCTAATTATGCATGTATATGAATTTGATAGGATGTTGTAGTAATAAGTAGATTCATAGTAAGTAGATTCAAAGTAGATTCAACTTTTACTTTTTCTTCCTGGTACATTTTATGGAATTGATTGCAAAATATTTAAAAATTTAAGTTTGGGGGGATGAAATTTTTTTTTAAAAGATGAAACTAAATTTTATTTGTCCTCAATTAGCTATATTTATGACCTTTGGTATTAGAGGCTAACTTTTGTATTAGAGGCTAACTTTTGATAAATATATTTGTATTAGAGGCTAACAATATTTTAAATTTTAATTTATCATGACCTTTGGTATTAGAGGCTAACTTTTGATAAATATATTTGTGTTTCTAAATATATTGTTGACTCAAGTAAAAGTTTTGAATAATGAAAGTTGATTCTAGAATTAAGATATTTAGTACGAAAGAATAAGATTATGTTTTTTCTATTTAAAGTAAAAGAAATTATATTTTTAAAGTATTAAGAATCTTAGAGTTTCATGTAAGAAGAAAAGAACAAGGCTTTATGAAAAATCTTCAAAGCTAATATGAATTTATAAAGTGAAGGAATGTGAAAAGTTTATAACTTTAAGAAGAGAATAGTGAAGTTGAAAATTATTAAAAGCTATCCAGATATAGTAATCCTTACATGAAAAAGAAAAAAGAAAGAAAGGATTAAAAATGATCCTAAAATAACAAATGAAAAAAAAAGAGAAAAGAAAATTATGTGAGGAGAGGCTTGAGGAGATACCTAATCAAAAATTGGGTTCACTTGAATCAACTTGAGGAAGAAGGCTTTGTTGCATTTTCTAAACTTGTATTTGAGTCTTAGCGTCCTTACTAATAAAGATCTCATGAAGTTCTTTTTCATGTGAATATTCTAAGTAACTTTAATATGACAAATTGCAATTATTCTTGAAATGAATAGAGAATCATAACTCTTAGACTTGACTACTAAATATTCTTACACTTTTAGTTTTGACTTAAGTTGTTAAAAAAATTTTCTTAAGTTGTGCTATTATATTTAGTAGACCGAATTATAGAAATTTAAAAGTTAAAATCTGTACCATAAATCATATTTTTATGTAGTAAAAGTGTTACTTGAGGACAAGTAACATTTAAGTTTGCGGGATTTTGATACGCCTAAAAAATGTTCAATTTTTCATATGCTTTTAATGCCTATATTTGGTGATTTTTAATGATATTGCACTTTCAATGAAATTATTTTGTATAATTTTAGTTTCAGGGACAAGAAATGGAGTTTTGGAGAAAAAAAAGCAAAAACGATGCAATTTGGAGCAAAAACGAGCAAGAAAGAAAATTCTGTCCTGACATATTTTGATATATCTTTCTACTATATCCTGGGACATTTCGATATGTCTATCTGTTAGAAATGAAACACAATTGAAATGAGGTGAAACGAAGCTTTGAATGAAATTACACTTTTAAAAAAGGTTGTTTTTTATGCTTATTTGGTAGGTCTATCTTTTAGGAACACAACGCAATTGAAACGGGGTGAAACAAAAACGAAGCCAAACAGAGTGAAACAGTGGAGCTGCTGCAGGTCAGCGTCGAAAGCGCCCAGATAGGCACATGGTAGGTCTATCTTTTAGGAACACAACGCAATTGAAACGGGGTGAAACAAAGCTAAAACAGAGCCAAACGAAGCAAAATGGTGGAGCTGCGCAAGGTGGGCGCTGATATCGCTAAAGCTAGCACCGACAAAGCCAGAGAGCAGAAAATAACATCAAAATGGCGCCGAAGGTGCTCGAAACGGCGCCGACAGCTTCTGAGACAGTTTGAACGCGATCCTGAGTGAATTTCTAGAAGATTCAATGTATTTGGATGCCTTTTAGAAGGTTGCTTGAGGCATCTCTTGGGAAATTCGTCCCTACACTATAATAGAGTGATTTTATGTCAGAAAAAGTGGTGTGTGTGAGTGGAAAAATGTGAAGAATGTTTAAAGATCTTAGAATAAGAGTAGAAATATAGATTTCTACCTTTTTAGAAGATATTGGAGAGGGGAGTTTGAGAGAATCTGTAAAGAGATGATCTGTAAGGAAATGTTCTAGCATTGCATGGATCAGCGGGAGACTTTGTGGGAGAGAATTTCATCTTTCTTTCTAGGGGAAAAATCTAAGTATTGTGTTCTTCATTATCTTATGGTTTTATAAATATTTATCTTGTGGATTTAATTTGATTTTTTTCATCATGTTTTCTTCGTGCTTTGTGATGTGTTTCTCTTATTCTTTCATCTTTTTTGGGAATAGTGACATGAGAAGATTATGTCGTTATTTTCCTTTTACTTTTCTTTTGCAATTAGAAAGATTCATGTTTAGGATATTGGGATGCATGCTAGAAGAAGTTTTAATTATAAATTGTGATAGTTTCTTAACGCCGCTCTTAATTTACTTTTCGATCTGGCCAATGGAATTGTTAAAATATGTTGTGAAACATATGAATCTCATTCCTTTACATTATCTAATTTGGTACATAAGAATAGTAGCTTTTAACATCTTAAAATTCTCTAAACCAACTCATCCAAAAAGGGTTATCCTTAGAATTAATATTTACGTTTAGGAATAGTTAATATCCTTACATTTAACATTCACATTAAAGAGTAGTTGTTAGATAAAACATCATTTTAATCGATATTCCAAACAAATGACTAATAGTAGTAGACTGAAATTTTACTAAAAGCATCTTTCCTCGCTTCCTCGTGGGATTGATATTCGGGGCTTAATCCGAAAGTCCTATATTACTTGAAGCGATAGTGCACTTGTGTAGAACACATAGTGTGTGAACTATTTGCTATAATTTATAATATTTTGATTTTAAATATTAGCTGCTAAATAAAAATAGGGTCAAGTTTTTTGTCGTCTTTTGAAAGCTAAATTATTGCGTGATTACGAGTCGGGTCAAGTTTTTGGCACCGTCTCAGGGGAATTGAATTGACATAAAACACGCAGAAAAACAACAAGCACTAGGGGCGCATTAGTTCGACACTTTTTTTATAGTTAACCCATTAGTTATAAAAGACAATGCCTAAACAACACTTAACCAAATGTTTTATGTACAAAAAAAAAAACTGATGGTTGAAGCACTCTTCTGACGGTTAACCCGTTTGTTCTAAAATATAACACATAACCGACAATTTTACTTACGTCAAAGAATCGACGGGTTTGACACTTTTCTGATTTATATATGCTGTCACAAGTATCGTTAGAAAAACTGTAGGTTATATGAAATGATGACTCAAATTTTCTCGAAAAAAGCTACGATTTTAATTTATCGGATAACCGAAGATACTTTTATACATTCAGAATACTGGTTGATTTTGAGAGAATCTGTAAGGGAATGTTCTAGTATTGCATGGATCAGCGGAGGACTTTGTGGGAGAGAATTTCATCTTTCTTTCGAGGGAAAAAGGCTAAGTATTGTGTTCTTCATTATCTTATGATGTTGTAAACATTTATCTAGTGGATTTGCTTTGTTTTAATGAAGATTTTCATCATGTTTTCTTCGTGCTTTATGATCTGTTTCTCTTATACTTTCTTTTTTTTGGGAATAGTGGCATGAGAAGATTATGCCGTTATTTTCCTTTTAGTTTTCTTTTGCAATGAGTAAGATTCATGTTTAGGATATTGGAATGCATGCTAGAAGAAGTTTTAATTAAGTTTTAATTATAAATTGTGATAAATTGTGATAGTTTTTTAACTCTGCTCTTAATTTACTTTTCGATCTGGCCAATGAAATTATTAAAATATGTTGTGAAAGATATGAATCTCATTCCTTTACATTATTCAAATTGCTACATAAGAATAGTAGTTTTTAACATCTTAAAATTCTCCAAACCAACTCATCCAAAAAGGGTTATCTTTAGAATTAATATTTACATTTGGGAATAGTTACTATCCTTACATTTAACATTCACATTTAGGAGTAGTTGTTAGATAAACACCATTTTAATCGACATTCCAAACTAATGACTAATAGTAGTAGACTTGAATTTGATAAAAAACATCTTTCATCGCTTCCTCATGGGATCGATGTTCGGGGCTTAATCCGAAATTCTTATATTATTTGAAGCGATACGTGTACTTGTGTAGAAGTCATAGTGTGTGAACTATTTGCTAAACTTTATAATATTTCGATTTTGTATATTAGCTGCTAAATATAATTGGGTCAAGTTTTTTGCTGTCTTTTGAAAACTAAATTACTGCGTGATTACGAGTCGGTTCAAGTTTTTTGCACAGTCCCAGGGGAATTGAATTGAAATAAAACAGACAGAAAACAATACGCACTAGGGGCGCATCAGTGCGGTAGGGGCGCATTAGTTCGACACTTTTTTTATAGTTAACCCATTAGTTATAAAAGACAATGCCTAAACAACACTTAACCAAATGTTTTATGTACAAAAAAAAAAACTGATGGTTGAAGCACTCTTCTGACGGTTAACCCGTTTGTTCTAAAATATAACACATAACCGACAATTTTACTTACGTCAAAGAATCGACGGGTTTGACACTTTTCTGATATATATGCTGTCGCATGTATCGATAGAAAAACTGTAGGTTATATGAATCGATGACTCAAATTTACTCGAAAAATACTACAATTTTAATTTATTGGATAACCGTCGATACTTTTATACATTCAGAATATTGGTTGATTTTGGAATTACTAACAAGTATTTTACCGCTGAACTTAAAGACGTTGATTAACCATCGATAAAATTAAAAGTGGTAGTTTTTCTTATTATAACCAATAGATTGTGGCCGTCGGAGAACGCCAAAAGTGTGTGTGTTTTTGTGTGTGTGTGTGTGTGTGTGGGTTTGTGTGTGTGTGTGTGTGTGTGTGTGTGTGTGTGTGTAGGCTAAAGCTGATCGATTCTGGGGACTTAAATCGACTTTGGAGGAACTATATATTCCTGTTAGAAGACCCGAATGCAAGACCATACACTTTGTGATATGGAAAAAATCGCGTTACCCTTTGGTCAATGTTAACACGGATGGTAGTTGGGCATCTGATTTTTTTTCAATCTTCTAACTATGTTGTTGATTTTTTCGAGTCTAAGGCCCGAACTGTGCTTTATGCTCTGTAGATTGTGGTTACGGTGAATTTGAGCCTCTTGATATGCGAAACAGATTCTTTATGGCTTCTGAAAAACTTGAAAGGTCACGCTGCTTCATCTTAGTCGTTGACAATTATTTAGAAAATAATTGCAAACTTGTCAAGAGATTTTAATGTGGTGTGGACCCATACTTTAAGAGAGGGCAATAGAGGTGCGCATTGGTTGGCTATAGAGGGTGCTCTCACTAATATTGTAGTTATTAATCACAAGCCTCCTTTTTTGAAACCTCTTCTCCTTTGAGATAACTAAAGTTTACCCATGTTAGATGCTAACTAAAAGTTATTTTCTTGTAATTTTATGGACTCTTTCGGAATGAAGAAGTAACCCATTTTTGCTTTATAGCTGTATATGTATATATATATATATATATATATATATATATAT
>NW_018165197.1:144286-146652 GCF_001263595.1 Phalaenopsis equestris | reverse complement strand
ATATATATGTATATATGTATGTATGTATGTATGTATGTATGTATGTATGTATGTATATATATTACATTAGAAATCCAAAAGGATAAAAGTTAGATGGTTTTATTTGTTTGCAAAATTTAAACTACTACAAGACTACAAGTACCTAACAATAATTGCACATTCCCATTGCTGGAGAGGGTATAAATGTAATATTGGTCACATATAAAGAATTTAAGATGTGTCTAAGAATAATGATATGAAGAGTCTTGAGGAGTTTTAGAAGTTATCAAGTGACTGTGGCATTCTGTTAAGCTGTTCTCTTAACAGCAAAGTAAATTGGGCAATTATTATAATATAATAAATAGTAGTAAGAGAGATTGGGTGAACATTAATGAATGAGGGATAAAGATCAATGAGTTGTGGTAGTTGCCAGTTGATTAAAATGCTCGCTTGAATTGAGAATATGCGCTTTAGACTAATGTCAGAGCAAAATTGTTCAAAGCAGAAGGACAAAGCTTTTTTCCAAAGTTTTCTTAACCTTTTTTTATCAAGGCATATAATCGGCAATTTTAAGAAGTTTTTCTTTGTTAGAATTTTTTAAATAAAGGTAATATATATGATAATTTAAAAACCATACAATTTATAATGCTTGGTCTTCATAATGAGAAAATATTTAATAACTATATTTTTATTGATGTCATCTGATTACATTTTTTTAATATAAGTAAATAATACATCATTCAATTAATATATTTTTATTGAATTCTAAGTTGTGAAAATACACATCGAGAGTTTGGGCCGAACGATGGAGGAAGAGAGAGTGATTGAGACAATCCCTGTAGAGAAATGGGGAGCCCTCCATTAATTTGCCTTCTTGCCCTCTATTAAAAAGAAAATATTTGTATAGGTATATAAAGAAAGAAATGGTTACGGAAACTGTCTTTAATACAATTTAATCATAATGATTTACTATCAAATATGTATTACAATTTGAATGCTAAAATGGTGGTAACTGACTAGTTGATGATACACCTAAAATATATATCATTTATGTACACATTTTTATACCTATTTTCGAGGATATTGCATTTTAATGGAAGATATTTGTGTGTTTTTCTTTCAGGTACATTCAAATGGATGAAAAATGGTGAAAAGAGTGACAAATAATCAAATTTGGAGAAAAAATGAAGAAGGTGTGCAAAAGAACTGTGACAACTAAGCGCCCAGAACTGGCGCTTAAGCGCTAAGAAAATCGAGAATGCTGCGCCTAAGAGTCATATACATCGCGCTTAAGCGCCATAGGTAATTACTTGATGATTCAATAAACTTGGACATGTTTTTGAAGAGGTGTTTGAAGCAAATCTTGGTGAAAACATGGGATATGGTTAATGAACACGAAAATACATTTAATTGACTTTTTCAAAGAGGCAACTCTTGGAAGATTCATTGAATGTGGACATATTTTGAAGAGAAACCATGTCACATTTTAAAAAACACGCCATCGACGCCTCTCTCATAGAGAGAAGAACAGACGAGCTATAGTGTGTGAGTAGAGAGAATTGTAAGAGAAAGGAAGAGAAGAGATTCGAAGGAATTTCAAGAGTTTGGTGGAGAGGATTCTAGATAAGTTTTTATCTATGTGACTACCTTTGATTTTTATTTAGACTTCTTGTTTGTTGGCATGATTTCTACTTTTAAACTTAACTGTGGTTGTGTTTTCTCCATGAATTCAGAGTAGTTCTCTTTTTCTTTTTCCTTAAAATGATAAGTGATTAAGTGTTGAATGGAAGTTGAGTGAAGTATTAATCTTGTAAGTTGGAATAAGTTATGATGATTTTTAACCTTTTACTTCATTTACTACTTCATTTTGCTAATTAAGATGTTAATATTTGTTGTCAGAACATGTAAGATCCGAGATGATATTGTCTCAGTCAACTAATGGTTAGAATCAATGAGAATGTATGGATAAGAATGTAATTCATATAGTTGAATGCAAATTAATAAAGAAATAAACTTTGAAAGGTGTAAAATTAGAAGGCTTTAGAGTGATGGGCTAACACCCCCAATTTGGTTTATAGTTTTAAGTTTTAATACGAGATATTAGTCCCCAGGTGGAGGGAGAAGAGAGAACTCTAGAGTGAGAGCTAGTATATTCAATCTAAAATTTTATTTTTCTTCCTACCCCCAAACTTGATTTTTAAGATGTATAACATTTAGTGCAGAAAATATAAGTAGGAAGAAAAACAGTTTAGAAATTATATCTACCACAAATTTCTATCAAAAACATCTACAATTATTTATTAGGATAGAAAACATGTAGTAGAAAGTAAATCTAAACTAAACATGCTAGAATGAAATTAACTAAACAAAGTTCTAATTAGCATAAA
>NW_018165197.1:142645-144247 GCF_001263595.1 Phalaenopsis equestris | reverse complement strand
TGTAACACAAACACAAACACAAACACACAAACAAGATAAATGAGGTCAATTCTTCCTCCATCTCATCGCATCTCACTAACTTACTTCCAATTTCTAACGGAATCCCTACACAAATACATTGGGTGCTTATAAATGATTTTATAGATTCTAATCCCAAAGATAAGATTATCCCTGATATATTGGTTCTCGAGAACCAACACTAGACATCACCATATCCCGATAATTAAGCACCTCTAGCAGTTATAAGTACAACGTAAAATCATTCATAAGTTACTCATCAAATAGGTTCGCGACTCCTATCAAATGAAAACAAAGTTCAAGAAAAAAAGTAAAAAATATGATATGGAACTATCACTGTTAAAATTCATAATGTCTCTTACAAAACTTAAGTTCGGGTGAGACCCGAGTTATAGTGGACTCGTCAATCCAACTACTACAAGTGAACATACAAGTCTAACCATAACAAGAATTTAAGGAATCATCACCCTCATAACACACAAAAAGTAAATCAAACCACTTACAATCCAAACATCTACCAACCATCAAGCAAATTGATCAATCCACACTAAAGCAACCATAATAAAACACTAACAATCGTGGCACTTAAGCATACTAAATCAAACCAAACAAATAATTATGGGTTGCCTCCCATAAAGCGCTTAATTTAACGTCGCTAGCCCGACAAATGATTCTATCTGGATCAAAATTTAATTAAGTAATCCTTGATCAATAGCCAAATTTTTCCAGATCCAGGGATTCCTACAAAGTCCTCGAATTTAAATTTTTCTTTCAACTCTTCCTTTTCATATTGATTCTTATCCTTGTTTCTCATATTTCTTTCTAGATCCAATATTCTTCTAGTAATTTTCTCAATTTGCATATTAATATCATCCTTGAAATTTCTAAGAAATGGATCATTATATGATACTTCATGATCTCCCAAATTTTGGATCAGATTCTCTCTAAATAATTCAGATTCTAGATCAATATCTTCTATGTTACTCTTCTGTTTCAAATTATCTTTTATTCCATTGATCTTTCAATTTCCTTGTCCTTATCTCTCAACTTAAAGCTCTTTTGAAACAAATCCTTGAATTCTCTTCTAAATATCAGTTCAATAATTTTAAATTGCTCATAATTCATTTCCTTAGGATTTATCTCAGAGTCACTAGGTAAAATCTCTGGGGGGTAACTGTAAATTGCATTAATAGTCTGCCCTAGCATCAGAATCTCATTCATTTTGTTTTTATACCACGGAATATGCCATTCAGTGACTTTGAATAACTCTTTCATAGGAGAACTTTTACTGATTTCATCATTCAATTTAGGTTCATCTTGTGATTGAGTCGAATATGAAGATATAGAGACTGGTGGTATATATGATTTCACCAAATATATAGGCTTTAAAATTCTATGAGGTAAGTTCATTTTATGGTCATGAGATTTTTCAACAGATGGAATTAAAAGTTTACTATTTTTGGTAACGTCCATCGTTTCACACCTCTCCTGAACATACATACAGTCTTCTTTAAACAACATTTTAGACTCATCATGAAAGTCCATTTCGATTTCATATGTTAACTTACTCTCAAAACTTTTTTG
>NW_018165197.1:139284-141676 GCF_001263595.1 Phalaenopsis equestris | reverse complement strand
TTCCAACTTCCATTAGGATTTGCATGATTATTTTCCCATTTTTGGTTTCCACCGTCAGTAGTATGATTCCAGTTAAAATTAAGATGGTTCTCCCAACCTAGGTTGTAAACGTTAGAGTACGGGTTGTTTATGGTATTTAAAGCATCATATGATAACTTAGAATCAATCATATGCCCTAATGAACTTTCCTTGCTTACTGATAGTGTTCTCTTTAGGGTTGATCTCAATGTTGCTGGAAAGTGTTCCTTGGGATCTATTGCTAAGTGAATTAGAAATTTTTATTCCATGTGACAAATTAAGGGTCGTTGTAAGATGTTCCCAGTTTTAGTTGGCTGAAGGTTTATACTGTGTACACTTCTTCCATAGACATCTTCTTATTCGCAAATTGTTAATCATTGTTAGAGTTCGATGGATATGAAGGTCTATAGTTTGTGTTCTCCTGAATTATTCCAACTTCCATTAGGATTTGCATGATTATTTTCCCATTTTTGGTTTCCACCGTCAGTAGTATGATTCCAGTTAAAATTAAGATGGTTCTCCCAACCTAGGTTGTAAACGTTAGAGTACGGGTTGTTTATGGTATTTAAAGCATCATATGATAACTTAGAATCAATCATATGCCCTAATGAACTTTCCTTGCTTACTGAAAATTGAGTTTGGTTCATTCCAAATTGGTCCAACTTCCTTGATATTCCTTGATATTGCGATTGATATTGCGACAACTTGAGATGCAAGAATTGAAATCTCATCTGAATCATGAACACTGGCTACTTTTTTAGGATTTACCCTTGTAGAGGGCCATTGAAATTCATTTGCAGCTATATTTTCAATTAACGCTTATGCTTCATCAAATGGTTTTGACATTAATGATCCACCAGCAGCAGCATCAATTATAAACCTAAGGAATTCTACTAACCCATTATAAAAAGTTTGAATGATTAACCAATCAGGCAGAGCATGATGTGGACACTTTCTTAGGAGTTCCTTAAATCTTTCTCAGGCTTCATATATTGATTCTCCTTCATACTGACAAAAAGAGATAATATCTTTTCTAAGTTTAGTAGTCCTTGAAGGTGGAAAATACTTAGTTAAGAATTTCTGAAGTAACTCCTCCCAATTTTAATAGAGCCAGATGCTAATGAGTATAACCACATTTTAGCCTTATCCCTTAGTGAGAAAGGAAAAAAGCCTTAGTCTAACAGCATCATCTGACATACCGTTATAACAAAATATAGCACAAAGTTCTATAAAATTTGATAAGTGTAAATAGGGATCCTCCAAAGGAGTTCCCCCAAACTGATTGTTCTGCACCAGTTGGATAATCTCAGGATTTATTTCAAACGAATCAGCTTCTACGATAGAGTTTTGTATACTTGAGTGAATTTCATCTGTCGTAGGATTTACGTAATCCCTGAATGAAGTATGATGATTTTCCAAGTTATTATTTTGAAAGTTTTCCATTTCCATTTCTAGTTTTTCGAGTCCTCTTTGTATTTTTAATTTTTCCTTTTTCTTAAACTCGGAATCATAAGACACAAGTCCTGCAGATCCTTTATTTTGCATACGCAACACAACAAACAATACATTAACAATTAAACAAATAACATATGAAATATATTCAACACAATAAAATATTTTCGCAAACATCTTATTTTTCACATAAATAGTTTTTCTTAACACTTTTTCATATAAAAACACTTTCCACACAAAACAGTTTTTACGACACTCTAGTTTTCCAAGTCTAAGCCTAATTACTTCAACTAAAATTCTCCTAAAGTTCTTACCGAATATGCTTAAAAATACAAGAATTTGATACCGCTGCTAGAAAATTTAAATCCCCGGCAACGGCGCCCCGGCAACGGCGCCAAAAACTGCCAAAAACTTGATAGCGACTTCTTATATACCTAAAAATACAAGAATTTGACACCACTACTAGTAGATTTAAACCCTTGGCAATGACGTCAAAAGCTTGATGCAACTTTAATATGCAAGAATTTATGAACCCAGATTTATATATTTATAATAGATTTATATATTTATAATTATATTTATAATGATTTTGAAAAGTCACAATTTCAAACGCAAGTATACGTACTGCTCAAGTAATACAGGGCTCTAATGGAGTCCCATTTATCGATCCCATAGGGAAGCGAGGTAAGAGGTCCTTAGTGAAGTCTTAGTCTACTACAATTAGTCCTTAGTTTGGAATGTCGATTAAGATGATGTTTTATCTAGCAACTACTCCTAAATGCAAGTGTTAAATGTAAAGATAGTAACTATAACTAAATGCAAATATTAATTCTAAAGATAACCCTTGAGAATTTTGAGATATCAAAAACTACTATTCTTATGTAATGAATTGGATAATATAAAGGAATGAGATGCATTAAAT
>NW_018165197.1:123617-138292 GCF_001263595.1 Phalaenopsis equestris | reverse complement strand
CGGTCGGCACCATTTTGGCGCCGTCGGCGGGCAGACTGCGCTGCTTCACCGTTTGGCTCCGTTTTAGCTCCGTTTCGCCCCATTTCAGTTGCATTGCGTTCCTAACAGATAACCCTACAAAATAACTATAAAAACAACCTTCCTTTAAAGTGTAATCTCATTCAAAAATATGCAAGAAGTTTAAAAGAGATTAAACATCGAAAGACTTATCGAAAGGTAACAGGGAAAAATATCATTTCTTGCTTGTTTTTGCTCCAAATTGCACCGTTTCTGCATCTTTTTTCTCCAATGACCATAATTCATCATACCTACAATAAAACATCAAAAGTACCCTTCTTTAAAGTGCAATATCATCAAAATCAGTATAAAAAAAGTATGAAAATCTCAACATATTTTCCTTTGGTCAATATCTTATCACATCCATTCTATAGCATTCATCATCTTTACCTTTTGTAGGATATTTCATTGATTTGGAAAAATTAAATATAACTTTCTAATCATTGACGTGCATAGTTAATTCTCCTTTCTGCACATCTATCATTGCTCTTCCTATAACTAGGAATGGTCTCCCCAAAATGACAGGTATCTCCTTATCGTCCTCCATATCTAGGACAATGAAATCAATAGGAAAGCTAAATTGATCCACTTTCACTAAGACGTCTTCTATAAATCCTTTAGGATAGGTTATTGAACGATCTGCTAATTACAGAGTTACAATAGTAGGGGATGTTTCTCCTAATCCCAATCTTTTAATTATTGATAATGGGATAAGGTTGATTCTTGCACCTAAATCACATAAAGATTTACCATAAAATCTATCTCTTATTGCATATAGAATTGTGAAGCTATCAGGATTTTTAAGCTTTTCAGGAAGCTTTTTATGAATTATAGCACTGCACTCCTCACTAAGTGCAATAGTCTCGTTATCTTTAAACTTCCTTTTCCTATTAAGAATATCCTTCATAGACTTCACATAGCTTCACATTTATTTTAAGCTTTTTGAATATTTCCAAAAATTTTGATAATTGTTTATCCAACTTCTGTTGAAGGAACCTCTGAGGAAATGGAGGTGGTGGTTTTTCCAAGTCAACTTTAAGTTGAGATATAGGTCTCTCTAAATATTTCAGAGCATCCTCTTTAGGCTCTTCAAACTCTTCTCTATACTTTAGTTTATTTTTGAACCTACCTTCCAATTCTCTTTAGCTTCTATGTTGAACAGCTTTTACTTGCTCTTTATTCTAGTCTTTTGGATTTACTTCAGTATTACTAGAAAGTGTTCCTTAGGATATATTATGTAATGAATATGTTATTTGTTTCAGTTGATTCTCAATATTTCTTACTGTAGCTCCTTGATTTTGTAACTTATTTCCCATTTGTAACATTACTTATTCTGTAGATAACTTTTTCTCCTTAAATTGTGGATTACTATTAAAACCTGAAGGATAAGTAGGTCTATAATTACTATTCCCTTGGTTGTTCCAGTTTTCCAATAGGTTTACTTGGTTGTTCACCCATTGTTGATTATTACCACTCGAAGTATTATACTAGTTAAAGTTGGGATGGTTCTTCCAACCAGGGTTATAATAGTTTGAATATGGGTTATTCTACTTATTATTTATGGCATTCAAAGTTTCTAATGATGCTTGAGAATCTACCATTTGACCTAATGAATTCTCTTTATTCATTGCAAATGGTTGAGAAAAAATCATTCCAAATTGGTCTAACTTCCTTGAAATTGCAACAACTTGATTTGCTAACATTGCAAAAGCATCAGCTTCATGAATATTGGCTAATTTCTTAAGATTTACCCTTTTAGAAGGCCATTGAAAATTATTTGTAGCCATCTCTTCAATTAAAGCATAAGCGTCATGAAATGACTTTGACATCAAAAAATCCTCAACATCGTTATTGATAATTGATACAACAAAAATATATGCATTTTTAGACCCATATTTTATACTCATTTTTGGTGATGATGCACTTCAATGGAAGGTATTTTTATTTTTTCTTACAAGTTGTTGATTTTTAGGACTTAGAACAAAAAGGAAGCAAAAAGGATGAAATTTGGAGTAAAAATGGAGAAGTTAGAGATTTGTTCAGCGCCAACGGCATCAGACTGGGCGCCGACGGCGCCGTTTAATAGAGAGCGACAATTAATTAAATGAACACTGGCGGTGATGGCGCTAATGTCTATTCAGTTCCTGTTTCTAGAAGATTAGACAAATTTAGATGCTTTTTGAAGAGTTTTTGGAGGAATTTATTGGAGAACTGACTCTAGCCTTTATTTAGGGCCAAAATTGATCATAAAAGTGACTCTTCCTGACATCTCGTTGTCTCAATTCAACCTTCTGTGCATCACACAATTTTCAATCTTTAATTCCACAACCATTTATAGTCCATTGTTCTTATAATTTAGAGTTTTGTGGTGAGATTAAATGTGAATTCTTCTCTAAGAGTGTTGGAGAAGGAGAAAAGTGAGAGATTTCTTCTTCTCGCATTTCCTGGAAGAGGCTACAAGGGATTTGCTTTGTGAAGGAGTTTCAGATGAGTGTTGTTTATTTATTAGTGTTGTATGAACTTTCTTTTATATATGAAATTTATGTTTTGTTGTATCTTTCTAATGAAGTATGAGTAGTTTACTTTATCTTTCTCTTTACTATGAGATATGGTGTAATGAAGAGATAATATGAATGTGCCAATATTAAAATATAAAATAAATTGTGATGATTTTTCAACTCAAAACTTAATTTACTTTTTGATCTATCAAATTGAATTATTAAAATGTGTTGTTAAACATATGATCCGGGAAATGGGGTATGAGTTCAACAACAGAGTGAAGATCACATTTGATTTCATCAAGGAGAATTTCTTTCATAGAATTAAGTGCAAATAAATAGGGAAATATACTTTGTTTGGAGTAGAATTGGAGAATCTAGAGGGCAACAGACTAAAGTCATCAATTCGGTCTTAAAGTTTAAAAACTGAAGTAAGAGTTAGCCTTCAGGTGAAGGGAAGTGGGAACTCTGGAGTGGGAGCCAGTATCCTCCTAGCCTAGCCACAAATTTAGGGACTAAACCTGAGATTAGCCAATGAATTTTTATAACACTGTATCAGGGTAGAGAACTAAAAGTGCTCATATTTGGCACTATACATATTAGAACCATTTATTTGATCTCATTTCACCAAAACCTCATTGTAGTGGGAAAGATGTTTTTTCACATAAAAAATCTTCATCACATAAACATAGTTTAATAGTTTAATAGTTATTGTTTAAATTTTGTATTTTAGTTTTGTTATTAGTTATATAATTTAGTTCTGATAATGTCTAAACATTTTAAATTAGTGACAGTAATTTCGTTTTGACTATCTGTGAATTTCCTAGTAAATTTATCATTTCAAATTTAAAACTTCCCGTGTGATCAATATTTGGGGCTTAAATAAAAAAGTTCTTTATTACTTGATAATGATACGTATACTTGTACAGAATCCCAATATTAATTGCATAAATTTCTTATTAATAAAATATTGTATCACGCTTTTGGCACCGTTGCATAGCGAAGTCAACTATATAATTTTTACGCAACTATACTCTCGGGATCAATATTTTGGGGCCATATGTGGGGAAGGTAACAGTAAATTAAATAGATTTGGTAAATTAGGAAATTTAGAGATAATATAACTATAAAAAAATTAAAAAAATCCACAAAGAAATATATTTTTATTTAAGAGTTATTTTTAAGAAATTTTTCCTTGCATATTATATCTATTTATGCAAAATATTGGATCTGAAAGTTTAGCACCTTATGATTCAGAATTAGAATGATTCAGAATTAGAGCGATTCAGAATTAGAGCGTATTATTAGAAAAATTTAAAAACAACAAAAAGAAATTAAAAACTTAAACAAAATGGTGAATAACTTAAATAATCAAATAAATGAAAATTGACAAAGAGCTTTAAGAGATTATACTAATCAGACAGCAGATGAACTTCACTTGACTATTCAAAATCAAAATCTATTCAAAATCTTGATGTTGCTGCTAATTCATTTTAGCTTAAACCTACTATTATCCAAATGGTAAAAAATAATCAGTTTGGAGGAACACCTACTGAAGATCCAAATTAACATCTTGCTAGTTTTCTTGAAGTTTGTTCTACTTTTAAATGTGATAGAGTGCCTAATGATGTTGTTAGGCTTAGACTTTTTCCTTTTTCATTAAGGGATAAAGCCAAGACTTGGTTAAATTCATTAGCACCTGAATATATCAGAACTTGGGGAGAACTATCAAAAAAATTCTAAGCTAAATATTTTCCCCCCTTGAAAACTACTAAGTTCAAAAATGATATTACATCTTTTTGTCAGTTTGAAGAGGAATCGATATGTTTGAATTTGTCAGTTTGAAGAGGAATCGATATATGAAGCTTGGGAAAGATTTAAAGATCTTCTTAGAAAATGTCCACACCATGCTCTATCAGATTGTTTAATAATTCATGGATTTTACAATGGATTAGTAGAATCACTTAGATTTATTATAGATGCTGTTGTGGGTGGATCACTAATGTCAAAACCTTTTGATGAAGCATATTCTTTAATCGAAGAAATGGCTACTGATCCCGAGATTATAATTGTATAAAAATTATATAGTTGACTCCGCTATGAAACGGTGCCAAAAGCTTGATGCAATATTTTATGAATAAGAAATTTAAGCAATTAATGTTGGGATTCTACGTAAGTATACATATCATTATCAAGTAATAAAGAAGTTTCTATTTAAGCCCCAAATATCGATCCCACGGGGAAGGTTTAAATTTAAAATGATAAATTTACTAGGAAATTCACAGAAAGTCAAAACGATATTACTATCACTAATTTTGAATGTTAAGATGTTATCAGAACTAAATTATTTAACTAATAGCAATACTGAAATGTAAAGTTTAAAGAGTAATTACTAAATTATTAAACTATTAAACAATATTTATGTTTATGTGATGAAGATTTTTTATGTGAAAAAAACATCTTTCTTTACAATGAGGTTTTGGTAAAATGAGATGAGATAAATGGTTTAAATATGCATTGTGCCAAGTCGGAGCAATTTTAATTCTCTACCCTGATACAATGTTATAGAAAATCATTGGCTAATCCCAAGTTTAGTCCCTAAATTCATGGCTAGGCTAGAAAGATACTAGCTCCTACTCCAGAGCTCCCACTTCCCTTCACCTGAAGGCTAACTCTTGCTTCAAATTTTAAACACTAAGACCAAATTGAGGATTTTAGTCTGTCACCCTAAAGGTTCTCCAATTCTACACCCAACAAAGTATATTTCCCTATTTATTTGAACTTAATTCTATGAACGGAGTTCTCCTTCATGGAATCAAATGTGATCCTCACTCTGTTGTAGAGCTCATATTCCATTTCGCGGATCATATGTTTCACAACATATTTTAACAATTCAAGTGGTCAGATCGAAAAGTCAATTAAGTTTGGAGTTGAAGAATCTTCACAATTTATTTTATATTTTATTATCGGCACATCCATATTATCTTTTCATTTCACCATATCTTAGAGTAGGGAGGGAGATAAAATAAACTACTCAAGTACATGAGAAAGATACAACAAAACACAAATTTCATATATAAAAAAAAAGTTCACAAAACACTAATAAACAAATAACACTTATCTAAAACTCTTTCTCAAAGAAAATCCCTTGCATCCTCTTCTAGGAAATGTAGGAAGAAGAAATCTCTCACTTTTCTCCTTCTCCAACACTTAGAGAAGAGTTCACACTTAATCTCACCAAAAAAATCTAAATTATAAAAATGATGGACTCTAAATGGTTGTAGAATAAAAATGGAAGAATGTGTTATGTGTAGAAGGTTGAATGGAGGGGATGAAATGGCAGGAAGAGTCGCTTTTTTGATCAATTTCGGCCCCAAATAAAGCCTAAAGTTGGTTCTCCAATAGGTGCCTCCAAAAATTCTTGAAAATGTGTCCAGATTCGTTAAATATTCTAGAAATCAGAGCTAAACCGACATTGGCGTCGTCTGCGCCAGTGTCCCGTAATTAAATTCAATGCTTTCTGTCAAACAGCGCCGTCAGCGCTGAAGAAATTTCAACTTCATCATTTTTACTCCAAATTTCATCCTCTTTGCTTCCTTTTTGCTTTACGTCTTAAAAATTAACAACCTGCGAGAAAACATAAAAATACCTTCCATTAAAGTGCAATATCACAAAAAATGAGTATAAAATATGAGTCTAAAAATGCATATCTTTTTGGTGTATCAAAATCCCCCAAACTTACATGCTACTTGTCCTCAAGTAACTCCTCTACTTTATAAAAATATGACTTATGGTAAAGATTTTAACTTCTAGATTTTCATATCTTAGTCCACTAAACACAGTAGCAAAACTTAAGAAAAATTCAAAACAACTCTAGTTAATACTAAAAGTATAAGAAAATTTAGCAATCTAGTCCAAGATTTTTGTTTCTCTATTCTTTTCAAGAAAAATTGCAAATTGTAGTATTAAAGTCACTTAAAGTATTCATATGAAAAAGAACTTCATAAGAGTTTACTAGTAAATAAACTAATACTCAAATAAAAGTTTAGAAAATGTAGCAAGCCTTCTTTTTTAATTTGATTCAAGTGAAGCCAATTTTTAATTAGGCATCTCCTCAAGCTTCTCTCACATCTTTTCTTTTCTTTTTTTTTATTTTCTTTTTATTTTCTTCTTTTATTTTCTTTTATTTTCTTTCCTTTCTTTTCTTTTCTATATGTGAGGATTAATATATCTAGATAGTCTTTAATTATTTTGAACTTTACTATCCTCTTCTTAAAGTCAAAAACTTGTCACATTTCATCACTTAACAAATTTATATTAGTTTAAAGATTTCATAAAGTCTAATTCTTTTCTTCTTACATGAACCTTTAAGATTTTTAATATTTCAAAAATTTAATTTTCTTTACTTAAAATAGAAAAACATAGTCTTTTTCTTTTATACCAAATATCTTAATCGTTAAAATTAACCTTTATTATTGAAAATTTTTACTTAAGTTTACTATATATTTAGAAACAGAAATATATTTATATAAAGCTAACCCCTAATACCAAAGGTCATTTTAAATTTAAATTTTTTTTTAAAAAACATAGCTAATTAATAACAAATAAAATTAAGTTTCTTTCATTTTTTAAAGAAAAAAATTTTTCTTCCCCTCCCCCCCGGAAAGTTAAATTTTTAAAAGATTTAGCATGAAGAACTGAAAAATAAAGAGTGAAAGAAAATATTAAATATATAAAAAAAAACATACCTTTTGAAGGTTCTAATTTTGAAACTTAATTCTAAAATACTGCAGGTACTAATATAAAAAACTACAAGACTTAAAACATTAAATTGCACATAATACATATAAAATCTGCTGAGAAAGAGTTATTACAATACATTTAATAGAATACTAAAATTAACAACAGAACTAAATTGAATTCCATAAATGAAAACAGTTTTACAAACTACAGTTCACAACTCAACATAACAACAAAACAGAGTCTCACAATCTAACAAACAGACTCAACAATTTAACAAAAACATACAACACAATAACAAAATACAATCAAACATACACTAAAAGAAAGATCACCAATCATCATCATCTTTTTTCTTCTTCCACATTCAAATTCTGCCATTGATATGGAGTGAAAACAGGGTGAGTAGGAAACTGAACTTAATGATCAGCCTCATGTATCTCACCAACGCATCATCATAAGCAGCATCATATTCAAACTTTTACCATATCAAATCATCAGTGTGAGCAATTCTGGCATCCATGATTTGCAATCTATGATCCATTCTTAAGATATCTCCTTGCTGGATCATCATCTGGTCTAAAATTTTTCGGTTAGTAGGGTCATTAGAAGTACGGGTCCTCAAAGTAGAAGGAATATCTCTGGTCTTTCTTCCAGACCTCCAATCAACATGATATTCATATGTCTTTATATTGGCAGGCCCAATAGTTTATGAAGACTGAATCCACTCTTCCACAGATATAAAATCAACTCCTGCCTGTTCACAGAGTATAAAAACAAGTGCAGGGTGTGTCAAACCACCAACAATCTCTCCCAAAGCAATAGATTTAGTGTTCATATAAATAATATAGCCTACATTTATCCTCATCACCTGTTGAACTTAATTTACTTTTTGATCTGGCCAATTGAATTTTTAAAATGTATTGTGAAACATATGATCTGGGAAATGATGTATGAGTTCAACAACAGAGTGAGGATCACATTTGATTCCATGAAGGAGAAATTTTTTTTATGGAATTAAGTGCAAATAAATAAGGAAATATACTTTATTAGATAAAGAATCGGAGAATCTTTAGGGTGATAGAATAAAGTCTCCAATTCAGTCTTAGTGTTTAAAAACTAAAGCGAGAGTTAGCCTTCAGGTGAAGGGAAGTGGGAGCTCTTGAGTGGGAGCCATTATCCTCCTAGCCTAGCCACAGATTTAGGGACTAAACCTAAGATTAGGCAATGATTTTCTATAACACTGTATCAGGGTAAAGAATTAAAACTGCTCCTATTTGGCACAATACATATTAGAATCATTTATCTCTTCTCTTTTCACCAGAACCTCATTGTAGTGAGAAAGATGCTCTTTCACATAAGAAATCTTCATCACATAAACATAATTTAATAGCTTAGTAGTTACTGTTTAAAGTTTGTATTTCAGTTTTGTTATTAGTTAAATAATTTAGTTCTGATAATATCTCAACATTCAAAATTAGTGATAGTAATTTCGTTTTGACTTTCTGTGAATTTCCTAGTAAATTTATCATTTCAAATTTAAACCTTCCACGTGGGATCGATATTTGGGGCTTAAATAGAAAGTTAAATAGAAAGTTCTAAAGATAAGTATACTTGCATAGAATCCCAACATTAATTGCTTAAATTTCTTATTAATAAAATATTGCATCAAGCTTTTGGCACCGTTGCGTAGCGGAGTCAACTATATAATTTTTACAAAACTATATTCTCGGGATCAATAATAGATCTAAGAGATCCAGCTAATCTATTATAACAGGTTTGAATTATTAACTAAGCTATTATTACATGGTGTGGATACTTTCCTAAGTGTTATTTAAATCATTCTCATGCTTCATAAATATGTTCCCCTTCAAACTGGCAAAAAGATGTAATATCATTTCTAGACTTAACAGTTTTCTTATGGTGGAAAATATTTAACAAGAATTTATGCATTAATTCACCCTAAGTTCTGATAGATCAAGGTGATAACGAATGTAACCATATCTTAGCTTTATCACTCAGTGAAAAAACAAATAATCTATGTTTTATAGCATCACCTAATACACCATCATATTTAACTGTAACACATATTTCCTTGAAAATAGGAAAGATGTAAATTTGAATCTTCAGTAGCGCTCCCCCCAAACTGATTATTTGATACCATTTGGATAATAACGGGTTTAAGTTCAAATGAATTTGCTACTACAGTGGGTTTTTGAATACTATAATGAAGTTCATCCACCGTAGGGTTTGTGTAATCTCTTAAATGTCTAAACTCTTCAGCTTTTTTATTATTTTGATTTTTCATTTCTCAAAATTTTTGAATTTTTCAGTAATTTTTTATTTTTTAAATTTTCTAATAGTTCTTTCTAATTCAAACTCAAAAGGCACAAGTCACGTTGAACCTAAACTACGCATACATTACTATAAAACACATAAAATAAAAAAAAACACACGAACAAGAACTTTATGTAAAAACAACACCACAATATTCCTATAATAAATCTAAAAGTTAAAATAAGACTTTATAAAAGTATAAATTTTGCTTTCTAAAATTTTCCTTAAAAAATTTTATAATTATCCACGACAATGACACCAAAAAACTTGGTGTCACATGCTCTATATAAATGTGAAATGCGATGTATCTGATTATATGCTTAATTTTCTTTATAATGATTATTACTTTGCAACAAAGGTAAAACTTTATCCCAAGCAAAATCTAGGAAAAAATTTCACTATGGAGCAAATAAGAATAAAGTTATAATATTTAATTAAGAGATACTATGAAAGTATACGTATCGTTGTCAAATAATATAGGAATTTTTTATTATGCCCTGAATATCAAACCCACAGGAATAAACACAATATGGAACTTTACAAAATAAAAAAATTAGATAAGAAAATTCTGCTTAACAATATATTCTTACTTAAACTCTATATGTTAAAACAAGAATGCAAATTTGATTCTTTTTATAATTTTTTATAATTAAAAATAAAGTAAGCAACTAATTAACTTAACTAAATACTTGCAAGATGAAGGCAATATAAATAAAATATCTTTTTTCTTATCATGAATCAGCAACAAGTATATAAATTGTGTTGTGGAAGTATTCTAATTATGTTGTGTCAAATAGGTGCAATAGTATTCTTTACCCTTACTAGAGATGCTATAAAGAACTTTGGCTAATCTATAGTTTGAATAGTTTTGAAGACTGGTTAGGTAGAGATGATACTAGCTCTCACTCTGGACTTCCATCTTCTCCCTCCATCTGGGGGCTAACATCTCATATCAGAACCTAAAACTATAAATCAAATTGGGGGCTTTAGCCTGTCACTCTAAAGTCATCAAATTCTACACCCCTCAAAGTTTATTTCCCTAATTATTTGCATAAAACCCAATGAACTAAATTCTCATTCATGAAATAAAATGTGATTCTTACCATTTGTTGACTGAGACAATACCATCTCAAATTTTACATGTTCTCACAATAGGTATTAACATCTTAATTGGCCAAATGAAGAAGTAAATTTTAAAATCATCACAAAATCATCACAACTTCCAACATTAAAGTCTAATACTTCACACAACTTCCTTTCAATAATTAATCACGTATCATTTTAAGGAAAAAGATAAAGAAAACTACTCATAATACATGGGGAAAACACAACAACACTTAAGTTTAAAAGTAGAAATCATGCACAGAAACAAGAAATCTAAATTAAAACCAAATGTTGTTAGAAAGTTATACACTTATCTCAAATCCTCTCCACCAAATCTCCTGAAGTTCCTTTAAATTCTCTTCATTCACTCGCAATAAAAACTAAAACTCAAAATAAAAAGAAAAGGTGGGTGGCAGCGGTGGCGATGGTTACTTGGAATGGATAGATGATTGGTTGTTGGCTGTGAATGGCCTTTGGCTGGCCTCTCGGCGGCTGCCTTTGATGATCTAAGTCATCTTTAATAAAAAACTAAGAGGTTCCTTGGTGTCTCTTCAAAATTTATCTCCATTCAATTAATCTTCCAGAAGCCGGCTCCATTCAAAAGCTAATTGAATTAATTTTCGTGTCCATGATCGTGTCCATGAATTCGTGTCCATGAACTATTTCCCACGTTTTTACTAATGGTTGCTTCAAACACCTCTTCAAAAATTTATCCAAATTCAATAAATCATCAAATAACTACTTCTAGCACTTAACCGCGGGGTACCTAGCGCGTAGGTGTAGATCTCTCTCTATAAGTGACGCGTAAGCACCAGTCCTGGGCGCTTAGGCGCCTTAGTTCATTTTTGCACCATCTTCATTTTTGCTCCAAATTTGATCCTTTTTCACTCCTTTTACTATTTTTCATCCATTTGATTGTACCTGAAAGAAGAAAAAACAAATACCTTTTATTAAAGTGTAATATCTCAAAAAATAAAAATGTGTACAAAAAGACTATATATTTTAAGTGTATCACTCCCCAAATCTTCCCCACTATCAGATGGACCCTATTTAGCATATTGAACTAAGGAGACAAGTTGAGGACTTACTTAAGAATGGATATACTCAAGAAAGACTTACCTCTTGCGCTAGTTCCAGTATTACAAACCCCAAAGAATGAGGCACATGGAGGATGTGTATTGATAATTAGGCCATTAATAGGATCAATATTAAGGATTCATTTGCCATTCCTCAGCTCGATGATATGATGGATTCAATCTCAAGAGAAATTTAAAAAAAAATGATTTAAAATATGATTATCACCAAATTATGTTTCAATTAAAAGATAAGCTCAAGTTAAGACTCTCAACAAACTTTATGAATGGTTAGTGATGCCCTTTGGACTTTCAAATGCTCTAAGTAAATTTATGAGGCTAATGAACATTGTCCAAATCCCTTTATAGGTAGGTTTTTAGTTATCTATTTTGATGATATCTTCATTTTTAGCCCGACTGAGACGAAACATTTAGAACACCTCAAACAATATTTGAAATCCTCAAGAAAGAACAATTGTACTTCAACTTGAGTAAGTGCTTTTTTTTACAAAATAAGGTGATTTTCTTAAGATTCATTATTTCCACTATTGGAATCAAGCCTAACCTTCTAAAGTTTAGGAAATCTTAGACTGACCCTCATGTAATAATTTCAATGATGTGTGTAGTTTTCATGGCATGGCTATTTTTTATAGGAGATTCATCAAAGAGTTTTTTAGTATAGTTGTTGCCCCAATAACTAATGTTTTGAAACTTAAAAATTTTCATTAAACTTCTGCTGCAAAAAATCCATTAGATCGACTTAAAGTTTTAATAACCTCCACCCTGTACTTAGGGTGCCTGATTTTTGTAAGGTTTTTAGGTAACTTATGATGCTTTTGACATTGGAATTGGTGGAATCTTAAGTCAATAAAATCGGCCAATAGCTTTATTTAGTAAGAAATTGAATTAGGCTAAAAAAAGATATTCGACATATGATAGAGAATTTTGTGATTTTGTTCAATCTATGAGACAATAGTGTTATTAACTTTATTAAAACCATAAGAAAGCAACCTACTTTAAGTAATGGCTAGTATGCTTCTAAGGCAAATCATAATAGGTCAAGATGAGAATTTAAAGAAGGAAATTTTGCTTTTACTAAGCTTAAGAAAATACATGTGATAGCTCTTGGCCCCTATAGAATGCTTAAAATAATGTATCTCATGCTTAAAACTTTGTTTTTTCTATCAATTTGCTAATCCATCCTGTTGTTAACATTGAATGTGTTTTATAATATGAAGGAGTTAGGAAAACTCCACTTTTTTTACTAACTCTATGTCATGTGGTATAGTTACTTATGTGCAAAATCCTTCTTTTCTTGAAGTTAAAGGTAACATCACCAATGAAGAACCCTTTGAGCCAGCCGTTGAGCATGTTTTTCTAGTTCGTTGGAAAAATAAGTCACCCATTGAAGACACATGGCTGACCTGTGCTGATTTGGAAAGTCTAGCCCCAAAATTAGGAAATGACTTCTTAGATTCAACTCCATAGAGAAGAGTTTAATTGAGCTCATGGGAGTTGATGTAGAGCATCATCAAAATGATGCCAAAAGTCGAGTGGCAATACCCCAAGCAAGAGCTCAAGAAAGTTCCCAATTAAGAGCCCATTTAAGACCCATCAAAAGAGCCATATTAAGAGGAAATATTTGAATTTATATTTTATTATTTCTATTTCAATTCTATAATTTTTTAAATTTCAAAATTGGAAACTTTAATGTTTGTTCATAAAAAAATTTAAATTAGGAAGGTGGCTAGCACCTTCCTTTATTAATAGCAACCTACTGCCCATAAAAGATCCTCCTCCTTTTATTGAACTTTTATCATTATAATTCCCATAAATAGGGCTTATATTTAATGCTTTGGATCAGTTGTTGTATGCAATATTTGAGTGAGAACTTTCTCTCTTGTTGCTTGGTGCTTGGTGGCTTCGAGTGTTGTCTTTTCTTTGTTGAGATTAAGTATTTATCTTTGTTTTTCTTTTATGTTATTCATTAATCCTTCGTAAAACATTCTCTTAAACACTTCACCACTTCACATACAAAGCTTCTTATAATATCAACAAATTAACAACCAAAGTCTCACAGCCATTCCAAACTCCTCCTCATATTAAGAGATTATTTGGTTCCTTAACCATAAACACTTCTGTAAACCCACCCATATACTCTAGATCATAAGTGGAGAACTGAGGCTAACCACCAATAATAATTTCTAGCTACTTATTCTTAATCCACAATTTCAAAGAGATATTTTAAATCAGCCCAAACTAGCCTAATCAAGACTAGCCTTATAATTTTACTTTCTATTCCCTCATAAATCTTTTAAATTTCTATCAAAACCTCTACATCACATCTTTAGAATTAAAATAAAATATCAATAACTAAATTTAATATTTAAACTTGTGAAAATTCCATCCACCTTCATCAAATATAAACCGAGGAAGGCAATCAGGAGGCTCCCTAGGTCAACGATCAATTAGATGATCCCTCAACATTTGATCTAATGATGCTAAGTGTCAACTCATCTTGGCGGAAATCACTTAAAGTCCCTAATCTAATCAAAATGGATTTTTCTTCATTAAAATAAACTCAACAGTAACTATATTTTGAATAATAACTTTTGTTTCATAAACAGAAGGAATTATTTCCAAACATAGGATAGTCTCGATTGCCTGGTCGGTCTCTTCCTCAACCTCTTTCTTGCTTTATGTGAAAGTTACAGCTTTCTTCTTCCTTGGCTCAATCATTAACAATCGCTCCAATTGCTTGATCTGTCTATGTTGACCTCACTTTTGGTAGAGGTTTAGTTTTCCCTCTTTGGTTACCTAAGGTCTAGCCATAGTACCTTCCTATTGACTATTTTTAAAAACCAGA